>NW_010379094.1:0-318 GCF_000414095.1 Morus notabilis | reverse complement strand
CAAGTAGGGGGATTAGTTATCCTCAAATAAATAAATAAATAAATAAATAAATACATACATATATATATAAAATTATAAATAAAAAAAAGTAAAGCAATAAAAAGGAACATATGTCAACTCCACAGAAGTGGAAGCCCATAAAAATGCAATGAACTTCACTCTTTACCATAAAGAAACAAGAACACCTGAGACGCTAAAAATTGGGCCCTTTCCAAGACTATTATGTGGAAGTCTGTTTTGTGTCCCAATCTCTTACAATAGGAGGAATAGGTGTTGTGTGTGGTGGAATCAATTAGTTCTACTCTATCCTAATTTGCA
>NW_010379093.1:0-318 GCF_000414095.1 Morus notabilis | reverse complement strand
AAAAGAAAAGAAAAGAAAGTACATGATCCCGCTTGTTCCTCCCATAACTCGTCCAATGGATGATCCGATTTCATTCACTGTTTCGGCAGCATCATTCAAAGGATAACTGGGAGTAAGAAATAGAAACTAATAAATTTTCTATTAATATTCAGAATAGTATGGCCAATCAAAAGCAGGAAACTAGAAAGTACAATTGGTAACTACTTATTCTACTTGATTAATAGAAACAAATATCTTATAGTTAACAAGCATGCTTTGTTATTCTTGTAATCCATTTACTTTATTTGACTAGCTTTACTTTATAACCCTTTTTTTTTT
>NW_010379092.1:0-318 GCF_000414095.1 Morus notabilis | reverse complement strand
GGTGAAAAATGTGAAAACTTGGGACATCCAGTTAAGTCAAACGGAATTTGCTCATATCATGCTAAGAACTAAAGTACTGATTTTGGTCCCTTTCAAGTTGTGTATGACCTCATTCCTCGCTGCCTCCTCGATCTTGCTACCTTACATGACAAAATTCGATTGCATGGTAAGGCTATTAAGGTTGGTTCCCGAAATGATTTCGGGTGCGGAAGCGTGTCGGTACGAATTAATATACTAAAAAATTTCATCAAACTTTTGAAACACTCTATAATTTAGAACTACAGTAATTGATCACAAAAAATCCTCGCTCCATGCTAT
>NW_010379091.1:0-318 GCF_000414095.1 Morus notabilis | reverse complement strand
TTCTAAACGTCGATCCGTTCCGTTGCGTGCTGTGTGGCGCGCGGATGGTTTATACCGCAGCCATCGCCGGCCTGACCGTGCAGGGCTTGATCAACAACGCTCAAAGCATCGCGCAATTGAGGTACGTGCCGGCCTGATACGGGAGAGGTGCGTCCAAAATCTGGAAAAGGTACAGAAAAGTCGCTTTCAATCCATTTTTCGGCGTGGGTGATGGGTTAAAAAAGCTTTTTGCCGACATCGACGCCACGTTGGCATCACGCAGAGGGTGCCTTTTTAGGAGGATTACCCTGTATAGGAATTATTGAAATTCCTATACAT
>NW_010379090.1:0-318 GCF_000414095.1 Morus notabilis | reverse complement strand
TCAATTAGAATTTCTATACTTAACGGAAATTATTAGAAAATTATATTGTGTCTGTATCCCTGTTCCACATAATCTCATTTTGCGTAATACACTCATTCAATATCTCACTATATTAACGGTGCGGATAACATCGTTCCATTGTAAATGAAAATGATATGTATTAATGATGTTTTAATTAAAGATTCCAAACTTTAACTAAATTCATTACGAACATCTCCTTCTGATTATTATCCTCTCGCATATAACACTTATATACAATGTTTAAGGTCACATAGATAATCACGGAATTTTCATTTGATATTCATAAAATATTCATAA
>NW_010379089.1:0-318 GCF_000414095.1 Morus notabilis | reverse complement strand
ATTATTATTATTATTATTATTATTATTATTATTATTAGTATTATTATTACTATTATTATTAGTATTATTATTACTATTATTATTGATATTATTATTACTATTATTATTATTATTATTGTGATTATTATTATTATTGTTATTATTATTATGATGATGATGATTATTATTATTATTATTATTGTGATTATTATTATTATTATTATTTTGGTTAAATATATTATTCTTGTGGTTTGTAACAATGTAAGGTGGAGATGAGTCCTGCTTGGCAGCAGAAAAGGATAAGAGAGTTTTGTGAGGAAAAGGGTATTCTTGTCACAG
>NW_010379088.1:0-318 GCF_000414095.1 Morus notabilis | reverse complement strand
GCTTGTTTTGTCGGAGAAAAAAATAGAAGGAGAATGAGAAGTATCGATATTAGCGGAGGGATTTTGTGATTTCATGACCGGTAATATGCGTCACGACACGATAACATGATAATACAATTCGAATTTCGCCGGTTAAGGTTGAGAAAAAAGAGGTTCGGGTCAAAATTGGGTCGACCTGAAATTGATACGAAAAACACAAGTTAATTTCAGGTTAGACCCGTCTAACCCGAACACGACAACTCGTAAAAAACTAAATATATATATTTTTTATTACATATTTTAGATTTTATTATGAACTTGTGATATCATTATAGTTAT
>NW_010379087.1:0-318 GCF_000414095.1 Morus notabilis | reverse complement strand
TCTTGGTGTGTCTGGTTTTTGTCTTTTTGAGGTTTCTTTTTATAATTTACTCAAGCTCGGTTTCTTGCCTTGACGCATTATCTAATTTCTTGTCCAATATTGGATTTTTCTCCCTTCCCTATGGTGAACAATTTTTAAGCACCAACTAGAAGGCACAATTGGGTACTTCGTTGTAATCTTATGTTTAGTGAATAATAATTCATCCCCTAGGTAACTCCTGGATCACCTGCTGATCGTGCTGGGTTCGAACCTGGTGATGTCGTCGTCCAATTTGACGGGAAGTCTGTTGAAAGCATTAAGGAGGTATCATTTTTATTC
>NW_010379086.1:0-318 GCF_000414095.1 Morus notabilis | reverse complement strand
TTTTTTTTTTGAAAAAAATAGTAATAATATAAGAAGACGGTGGCTAGTACTTGCCAAATCATGTTTGCTTTAAATAATCCTGTGCATCACTATTAGTGATGAGACACTTACGTCCGTAGTCCACCAATACTGTACTTCTCTTCCTCCACTAGATCGTTTCTCAAGAGCTTGGCCCTTTTTCTTTTCAATTTTTTAAGCTGAATTTCCTTGGAATTTAACATCACTAGACTTTTGTACCTAATTTATGCTAAACGAACGTACGGCTGCTCCGTGAGCTAATGAGATAAAAAGTTCGGTGGAAAGTCACCCTTGTCTTAT
>NW_010379085.1:0-318 GCF_000414095.1 Morus notabilis | reverse complement strand
GGTTTTTTTTTAGGCAGTTTTTTAGAGGGTTTTTTTTTTGGGGTTTTTTTTGTGTGTTTTTTTTTTGGGTTTTTTTCTAGTGTTTTTTTGGGGGCTTTTTTGGATAGTTTCTTTTGGTGGTTTTTTTTTTGTTTGTTTTGGGGTGTTTTTTTAGGGGGGGGGGTTTAGAGTGTTTTTTTCGTGTTTTTTTTTGGGCGATTTTTTTAGGGGTTTTTTTTTTTGCGGGGTTTTTTCTGGGCTTTTTTTGGGGGTTTTTTCTGGGTTTTTTTAGGGGTGTTTTTTAGGGAGTTTTTTTGGGGGGTTTTTTTTGGGGATTTT
>NW_010379084.1:0-318 GCF_000414095.1 Morus notabilis | reverse complement strand
ATGCATTTTCTATTCCACCTATGCTTTTAGTAGATTTTGGAAGTTGTATTATGTGGAGATTTGAGGACACCATTGATTATTATTTTTTTTCCTTAGCAAAAAATAAGATAGGCTACATGGTGATGGAGTAGGTCCATGGCTCTCTCTTCCATTTGTTAGAAGGTCGATAATTGACATCCACAGGTGCATGAACCTCTGAAAATTGTTGACGAGAGCAGATTGATTTTTTTTTTCTCTATTTACACATGGTTTTAGTGGTTTTGAGAAGTAGTACTGGGCGGGGGACATGAGGATACCATTGATTTTTTTTTTTTTTTT
>NW_010379083.1:0-318 GCF_000414095.1 Morus notabilis | reverse complement strand
CGAAGGCACGAAGAAGGGTACATGAGAACTGCTGGAGGCGCACAACTGAGAGGTTTGAAAGCGCATAACTTTGAAAGAGGGAGGCACAAAGCTAAGGTTTGAGGCTCTCGACTTAAAAATTTAGGGGCATACGACTTAGATAATTTTTAGGCTATATTTAAGAAGGGATTTTCTCCTAGCCCCCCTTATTTGGCACTATCGGTAGTTCATGTAAAAATGAGTTTGATTCTACCGTAATTGGCTCTAATGACGAGGGCTTATTCAGTTAATATGGGCGTATACGCATCATAATATAAGTTGAAAAATGCTTTCTATCTA
>NW_010379082.1:0-318 GCF_000414095.1 Morus notabilis | reverse complement strand
AAAAAAACATTAACGAACAAACAATGGCACATGCAAGAAGAAGCCCATGTCATTCTTAATCCTTTTTTTCGGGTCTGTATATTACTTTTTTCATATACACATGTATTTTTCTTTTATTGTTATTCCTCCCAACAATAAAATAATACACCGTGTTTTCTTTCTCTTTTTCCTTTCTTTTATTAAACAAAATTAGGCATGATTGTGAAGTGAGGAAGACAATCGATGTGAAAGAGAAAGTAAAAGAGCCGAACAAAGAAACCTGTTTAAGTTAGCATTCTCAATCCTCACCCTTTTTTTTGTTTTTTTGTTTTTTTTTTT
>NW_010379081.1:0-318 GCF_000414095.1 Morus notabilis | reverse complement strand
TTTTTTTTTTTTTAATACTCGTGCAAAATTGGATCTAAAATGATATGGAATTCATGTTGTTTACGGGTTCACAAGTCAATTATGAGTTACAAGTTCAGAGGTTGGTTTGTGTTATGGGTTAATTTCATGTCATAAATATTTTATAAGTCGTGTTGTGTCAACTTGTTAAATTAAAGTTGAGAAGTTGTGATCGAAAAATTACACACAATAAGTAACGTAATACAATTTCATCATTATGATTCAAATTTCATCTCAATTCACGGTAAACATTTTAACAACACAATAATATTATCAGAACGACACAAAAATAAAGAGTTT
>NW_010379080.1:0-318 GCF_000414095.1 Morus notabilis | reverse complement strand
AAAAAAAAGCACAGATATTAATTAGCTTCACAAGGTTACCGTTTGTTGTTCCTACCAACTCCAATCCCACGTGGCAGACAACAAGCTAATTAAATGCTACTTCAATATATTTTTTTTAGAGGAAATAATTAAATTCTATTAGAATCAAATAAAAGTAACTTTTTAGTGTGACTCAGTGCTCCAAATCCAACCGTCTTTTTGGTAGGGTATTAAAGCAAGGCTTGCGTCTTTTTGATACATTAATAATTAGAGAAGATGTCTTTAAAAGGAGCTTTTCAACTAAATGGAGCTTTTCAACAATTTTTTTTTTTTTTTTTT
>NW_010379079.1:0-318 GCF_000414095.1 Morus notabilis | reverse complement strand
TTTTTTTTTTTTTAATGCCAACAATGTTCTTATAATGACAAACATAATAAATATAGCCACCTTATAATTATTTTTCAATCTAAAAGATGATATTCATAAAAAATTTTCCAGTATCAGTATAAAATGATTAGGAAGGTTTAAATTTTAACCTAAATAAAATTATGATTCTATGAAAATCAACAATTTCATGTTATGTTTTCTGATGGTTGAAAAAAAAGTTGAAAAAATATATACATCTTCTCTACTATAAGTATGGCTATATGTAAAGAAGTATAGAGATTCAAAAGTGAAATATTTATGGAAGTAAAAAAAAAAAAA
>NW_010379078.1:0-318 GCF_000414095.1 Morus notabilis | reverse complement strand
AGAGAAGACGATGAATTGAAAGATGATCAGAATGAACAACAAAATATTTTCTCTGATACCATATTACAAATAACAGACAAAACAAGAAGAATTGAGAGAAAATGAATAATTATGTTATTATTCAATCTCAATATTGGTTGTGTGTTTATATACACTGTTACAAAGGATAAATATTGTAAATATTTCTTAACTAAGGGTGTGTTCATTTCCTGGATAGGGCTCGAATCAGCCCAACTCAAACTGTGAGCTCAGCCCAAGTTGGCATTCGGCAGCCTCAACTCGAAATCAAATTCGAGTTACAACTCAAATTTACTCCTC
>NW_010379077.1:0-318 GCF_000414095.1 Morus notabilis | reverse complement strand
ATATTAAGTATAAAATGATACCAAATGAGTGAGTAAAACTCACTCATCAGTGCTCCAAGGTAGTCGAGGCGTACCTTACATCTCCCATCTTCCAGCAGAAGTTGTCGAGGAATTTTTAGGTTCCGAGGAGTTCTGCCGTTCGGTCGACGCTCGGCTAGAGGCTTTTACGTCATCCCAAGAGTTCAGGGACATAGTCGATGAGCATGTGGAACAGTTCAAATCCTCAGAAGCCTTTGAGGATCTTCTTACTCGAAGGCTCGATGCTTACCAAGCCTCTGCTGAGTTTGAGGACCTCCAACTTTCCTTAATGAAGTCTGC
>NW_010379076.1:0-318 GCF_000414095.1 Morus notabilis | reverse complement strand
AATACCATCCCTCGCATCTAGGGACTTGGCAGAGCTTATATACAAAAAGAAATTCATCTAAAGGCAGCTCTACGTCAAACCTTCGGTCCCAAAGTATCCACATGCTGGCAAAAATATACCAAAAATTTAGCGCCAGTTGGGTGGGGGAGATGCCGTGAAGGTCGGAAAAGTCCTTCAAAAATGGATGAATGGGGAGAGTCATCCCTGCAGTAATGGCCCGGGTATATACAGATAGATACCCTGGGGGAGGCTGACTCGCCCTGTGATGGGGGTCTGGCAAGAGGAACTCAAACCAGCGACCATCCACGCGCCCCTTCT
>NW_010379075.1:0-317 GCF_000414095.1 Morus notabilis | reverse complement strand
GAAATTGTTTGTTAATATGTATGAAATTGTGACCAATTGATTGGACTAGACCAATTCATTGGACTAGTCCAATGTTACTATATTAGCTTAGACTTGCCAACATAAAGGTTAATTGCCTACAAATATTATGTCTTGTTTATTTCACCGATTCAAGTTTTACTACATTAAAAAATTTTCAAAAACAATTATATTTTACTTTTTTGTTATAGTAAAAAACTTTTATATAAAATCACATTTCAACTCGAATTAAAAACTCAAATTACTAAATGGGCCATTGATTTGTACATACACACATTTATATATTTACCTTTGTGCAT
>NW_010379074.1:0-318 GCF_000414095.1 Morus notabilis | reverse complement strand
CCACCTATCGCGTTTTGTGTCCAATAATTATTAGCCACGTGAAGAAAAGCTTTCATTTTTTTTAGATTATTTTCATAAGTACTCAGTACTATATACTATATTTTAAAATGCTTCTAATTTTTTAAAACGATTAACACACGTGATATATAGAAAATATATCAATTTGCTTTTTTCGTTTAACTCCGCCGGTAATCTTAACAAAATTGCTGACATGGCACTAATATTAAAACACTAAAATGTTAATTAAACATTAAATATTAAAAAACAATGAAAAAGAAATAAAAAAGCCCTTAACATTTTTCAAAAAAAAAAAAAAAA
>NW_010379073.1:0-317 GCF_000414095.1 Morus notabilis | reverse complement strand
TTTTGTAACATATTATATGCACCTGCAGGTGTTGGCACTAAAGAGCAGCCTAAAACACGATTGTGTGGAAGTGATTCTGTGATAGTGCTACACAACATTTTTCTTCTTTATTCTGTCATTTTTCTCTGATAATGCAATGGATTACCAATGCTGTATATGGGCTTTTCCTTGGATCATTTTTTCAGAGGGGCTCACTGTTCAGCCCAAGCCTACAAATTGGGCAGCCTAGTCCAGCCCATAATTTCTCACTTTGTGGGCTTTGACAAATTATTTCTTGAAACAAGTGGAGAATTTACGTGAGTCTGGATATTTACCTT
>NW_010379072.1:0-317 GCF_000414095.1 Morus notabilis | reverse complement strand
TGTGAAATTATATTGAATAATATAGATACATTCACTTCAGGGGATGTCTGAAATTATTTTGACACATTCGCTTCAGGGAATGGCTATCATTCGCTTATGGGAATGGTATTTGTTATTATAAACTAATTATAAAACAACAAATTTAAAAGAATATAATAAAAATATGTATATGAAGCAGATGTAATATATATAAGAAACGTATCGTATATGAAAAAGAAAATATATAAAGGTAAGTATATAAACGTAACATATAAACGGCATAATATAATAAAAAATATAAACGTAACATATATATAGATATGTATATATGAACGTAA
>NW_010379071.1:0-315 GCF_000414095.1 Morus notabilis | reverse complement strand
AACTCATAAACCTTGAATGACGGAATATTTATATGCATGGCTAGATAACCTGGAAGGAATGTTATGTTGAGTGAGTCTTATTTAAGGAAAATTTTTGAAATACCATAATTTCTGCATAAGCAACTAGTGAGGGTTTATTATTGTGGCACATCCTTAGGGTTAGTACTAGGTAAGGTTTCGGGAGATAGTATAAGGGGTGTCACACAGAGTAACCCCAAATTTTATACATCCATGATCTTAATCAGACGACCCAAATAATTTATGTTTTAATTTTTTAATTATTGTTATTTATCATGCTTATTTATTCATTTTGAA
>NW_010379070.1:0-317 GCF_000414095.1 Morus notabilis | reverse complement strand
GAAAAAAATTATATTTTCAGCTATTAGATTTGTATTAGAAATTATTATTCTGCATGTGTTTTTTTTTTAATCTGATGTGATTTTGATAAGATTTAATGGTTAGAAACTGATCCTATCAGTAGAAAAACCCCACCAAAAGACTTTTTTTTCACACTACCGTAAAAATCCCACCAAAAGAAATGTTTTGAAAGTTAAAAAGTGATTGTTTCTCAAAATACTTCACAAAAGAACTATAGACGTGCTGCCAGTATTTTCTGTGGTCTATGACCTATACGACTATTTTCAAAAGAAAAAATGCCACTATTCATTTTTTTTTT
>NW_010379069.1:0-317 GCF_000414095.1 Morus notabilis | reverse complement strand
AAATTACTAACCACAGTCCAAAGTGTTATAAATGGGGAATAAATCTTTCCTGGAAATCAATTCACAACAAACATCCCTATTGAGTCATTTATATCAATATAACCCAAAATTTCAAGATTTCCAAACAACTACATCATCCTCAGGCATCCTTAGATTAACCACTAAACCAACAAAACCAGAAAACATTCAACTAAAAATAAAAGTTCAAACAGTAATAACAAATAAACATCACAGAAAAATAAAAACACAAAACACTGACAAAAATCCTAAAAGTTGAAAACAACCCCCCAAACTTAGAGGGGTGTAGTGCCCTCACT
>NW_010379068.1:0-317 GCF_000414095.1 Morus notabilis | reverse complement strand
CTCTTTCCCATTGACATATACTCCAATACAGGAGAATAGATGATTATCAATATTGTATAACATGACGGTAATAAAATAAGCATTGGGGAAGATTATTTCTCGACCCCAAAAGTTCGTCATTGCTTCATAGGCGGGCTCAAAACAGCGTTAAAGAATCTAATATCAGATAAAAATTGGAGTTTTGGTCGTCACTATTAAAAGGTCGGCATAAAAATGACATTGAAAGCACAATCTTCAATATCGGTTGCCAGAACACAAACGCCTAAAGTGCCAGTACTTTAAAGCGCCTTTTAAGTTGCACTTTAGACATATATATA
>NW_010379067.1:0-317 GCF_000414095.1 Morus notabilis | reverse complement strand
CTTCAACACCGCCGAGGAAGCCGCCCGCGCCTACGACCAAGCCGCCAAGAGCATCCGCGGCGACAAGGCCAAGCTCAACTTCGCCCCCACTAATGCCGACGGTGACGCCCAACAGCCGCCGCCGCCGCCGCAGAAGAAGCGGTGCGGCTCTGCTCTGCCGAGTTTCCATACGACAGTGCCACCACCGTCGTACGGAGCCAATTACTACAACCCGTAACAAAGCTTTTAATGACAACAAAAGTTGAAAGAACAAATCTCGAGCCTCGAGTCGCTCCTGGGTCCCGAGTCATCAGCTGAGTGGAATCGCCGGCGGTGGT
>NW_010379066.1:0-317 GCF_000414095.1 Morus notabilis | reverse complement strand
AGAATTTGAGCTCACAAGTAGTGGTGGAATTTTGGGCCGACGGGTTTTCTGAAGTCTAAATTTTTTTGAGTTCGGGCGGGCATGTTCATATGCCGGTCCGTCTAAGTTGAAAATTCAAATTCGGGCTCGAGCAGCCCAAATTTTGAGACCACGTCGATGCTCACCGCCGTGTAGGTGCCGTCGACCATCGTCCGCCAGAGTTGTTTTTGAATTTTTCCGTTCATGCCCAATTGCTCGACCCGCCCCGAATTGCCCGGCCCGAAAATAAGCCCGAAAACTCAAATTTTGCCCGAAGCCCGAGTTGCCCAAAACCCGCC
>NW_010379065.1:0-317 GCF_000414095.1 Morus notabilis | reverse complement strand
ATTTTAAAGAATATCTGTGTAATAAGAGAACTTTTGTGTTCATTTTCTAGTACTAGGCGAGTATTTATGTAGAACTAATATTATCAGTTGCGATACTCTACATGGTCATGTATGGAATATATATGAATTAATAAGTGAGGTTTTTATTTTTATCCTTTATATTTTTGTTCACTTAAAAGCAATATTCATGTCGCATTGGGATGTGAATGTGGCTGTAGTCTGTGCGCTTTTGTTTCTTGCTGTTTCAAACTTTGATATTGTGATTTGCGATTCTCAAATGTTCCTCTCGCTTTTAGTTTGGTGTCGTTTGAAACGTC
>NW_010379064.1:0-317 GCF_000414095.1 Morus notabilis | reverse complement strand
TATTTTAGAGAATACCTTCCATATTAACTAAGTACAATTAACATAGAGAGGTTAGACATTTTATTTTGTGTATTATTTTATTCTTTCAATTGTAATAAATGTAAAGTTTCTTTTTTGTAAATTCATTGAATTTATTATATTTTAAATTCAATTAATATTAAAATAATCTGTATTTAACTAAAATAAAGAGTGTAATTAAAGTGACTTATTAAAAAATTATTAGATAAAATAACTTTTTAGTCATTTTAATTAAAATTTACCTAAAACTTAAAAGTTCCTTAGGAGATGCTCTAACACAACTCCCTACTACACAACAT
>NW_010379063.1:0-317 GCF_000414095.1 Morus notabilis | reverse complement strand
CAACCACACGGCAGATTTCTCTTCTTGGTTCGCTTTTGTTGAATGCTTGGTTGGTTTTATTTGGAAGAAATCAGCATTAATAGTTCGAGGAAAGTTAGATGAAGATCTTATGTAAATAAACCCCTTTTGTTTATATTATCAAAAACTCCTTTTGTTTATCTAATGTAGTTGTCTCCTAGGCATAATATGTTGATTTGACCTTGTAAAGTTCAAGAGAAAATAGTTGCTGGATGTGGTTGCTGTTGGTTAACTTGTTATTAAGAAGCCAATTGCATGGTCTTCCTCTCTCATAAATTTTCCAACTCATATTTCTTGCC
>NW_010379062.1:0-317 GCF_000414095.1 Morus notabilis | reverse complement strand
TAAGTCATGTTCATTTCACCAATTATAATTTTTAATTTTAGTTTTGTTATAGCTAAAAACATTCATAAAAAGTCACATTTAATTTTTTCTGCTACAGTGAAAAATTTTCACATAAAATCACATTTCAACTTAAATTGTGAACTTAAATCTGTAAACTGAACCAGACTTTAATACCACGCAATCGGGCTTTTCTTTCCAGGTCGTCCATCATTGACGTTGACTTGGAGTCTTTAGAACATTCACCGCAAAATGCGCTTGTTAAAGTGTGTTTTTTTTTTAATCATCTGTGATGACAAAAATAATATGTATATTGTTAT
>NW_010379061.1:0-317 GCF_000414095.1 Morus notabilis | reverse complement strand
AACCAGATATTATTGCGACTTTGTCGTATGTTGCAGCTGAAACATCAGCACGTAATACAACCTTCACCTGTTTGTTCACAGAGAGTCAAAAATCATCAATTTAGTAACTCCTTATATGACTGATTTGAAGCTAACTGTACTCTACACAATGCTTTTGGTACTAGACAGCAAAAGGAAGAGAACCTCAGGGAAACCATCCAAGTACTGCAGGCCAGGGTAAGTTTCCACAAGACCCTCAATGTACTCAGTCACCACAGCTGCAACCATGATAAAGACACGCATGCATTAGCCTAGCCCTTCTCTCTCTCTCTCTCTCT
>NW_010379060.1:0-317 GCF_000414095.1 Morus notabilis | reverse complement strand
TCATTGAGTGCGTTTAAGCGTCTGTTTAATGTGGCGCAATGCACGGGCCGCCAAGGCCCGAATAATTGACGGTTGCTTCAGGCAACCGCATCCCGTGACCTTGTTTGATGGAGTCTGTATGACCGCCGCTCATTACCCGCACTTGCTGGCCCCGCTGGATCTGGGCTTTACCACCTTGCGCAATCGCACGCTGATGGGCTCGATGCATACCGGTCTTGAAGAAAAACCGGGTGGCTTCGAGCGCATGGCGCGGTATTTCGCCGAGCGTGCCGAAGGCGGGGTCGGGTTGATGGTGACCGGTGGCATTGCGCCGAATG
>NW_010379059.1:0-317 GCF_000414095.1 Morus notabilis | reverse complement strand
TTTCAGCACTAGAAACAACTATGAAGAACCATTCCCTTCTACTGTTTCTTCTTATGTGACACTTCCTTACAGAAACTATGATAGAAAATAGGCAGAACACGCAGAGGAAAAGCAGATTTATGATGTCTATGATAATTTCTTGAATATAGTAAGATCCCAAATCAAACTTTCCATCACAAATAGATAACAAAATGCCTGCGTAATGAGTCAAATTAAATCTATTAGAATCACAAAACTTGATGACATTGCCACGTAATGACTGAGAGAACGCGATAAAGAACATAAATATATGTTTATCTGTTTCTTTTTTTTTTTTT
>NW_010379058.1:0-317 GCF_000414095.1 Morus notabilis | reverse complement strand
TAGTGTAATCGATTATCAAATTAACATTTATATTGAATAAATTATTAACTAATACTAACTTTCTTCTCGCAATGTGGGGAGTACGACAGCCAACCGTGAAAGCTCGACCACTTTTGGATGCTACGATTAAGTTTATTGATTCTCGACTTTTTCTATTTATTATTATATTCAGCTTTGGCAAAATTAACATTTTTTATATATAATAAAACAACAACATATAAAAGATTTACAATTACCTAAAACTTGTCGGACATGAATCTATCGCAGCAACGACCCTAGTGATCTGGATTCCTGAGATTTTTAGGGGGGTGGGTTGT
>NW_010379057.1:0-317 GCF_000414095.1 Morus notabilis | reverse complement strand
GTCTTCACTCAAGTGAAGTTGGCATTATTAAGAGCTGCAGGATGGTAGTTGGACGTTGAGTGACGCGTATAGTGAGGAAATGATATATGCTTATAGCAGAGGTAATGAATAAGAACCCTTGAGAGAGTTATAAGCACGGTGGGCGGGCGATTAAAGAGATTCTTTGTCGGAAAAGGGCATGAAAACATTATGGTTTGTAATGGGATGTGTTCTGTTTCTTATCAGGTTTGTTTGGTTTGAGGAGTCTCAGGTCATCATTTCGTTGCTTTGGCGGGCGGGATCATTGTGTCACCCTAGCGCCACAATCGATAGATTCT
>NW_010379056.1:0-317 GCF_000414095.1 Morus notabilis | reverse complement strand
AAAAAAAAAAAAACCCTTTCAATAACTTCTCAAATACACAAATATGTCATAAAAAATATTTTATTGCTCAATTGTTCTTTAATGGAAAATTATATATATCTTCAATCATGTAAGTAATATTCTATTACATAATTGTTCAATAAGATATTTTCCATCATACGACAGTGTATACTTTATTATGTTTTTTTTGTCTTTTTCTTTATATCTCTCAACAATTTTAAAATGCAGAAAAAAACAATTTTGAAATATCACTAACACAAAGTGAATCCTACTCAAAATTAAGCATCAAAATGATATTTTAAAAAAGGGTTTTCAAG
>NW_010379055.1:0-317 GCF_000414095.1 Morus notabilis | reverse complement strand
ACAGTCGGACTGAGTACGGAGCCGTGTGAAGAGATTAATGCCACGTGCCCGAACGGGCAAAGATTCTCTGCTAGCATGAACAATGAATCATTCGTTTTCCCGCAGAACGCGTCTATGCTGGAGGCATATTATTATGGCCGTGTGGACGGAGTTTACACCACTGATTTTCCCGACAACCCTCCAATTGTATTTGACTACACGAACCCGAGCTTAAGCAACGTCGAACCACTGATTTTTGCGCCGAAATCGACGAAGGTGAAGAAGCTGAAGTTCAATTCGACGGTGGAGATGGTGTTGCAGAACACGGCGTTACAAGC
>NW_010379054.1:0-317 GCF_000414095.1 Morus notabilis | reverse complement strand
TAGAGCATCGAACTTAGCTGTGACGAACCAAGTGCAGAAAAATCAGAACAATAAAATAATAGGGATACCTCTCATTAGCTATTATTCCTCCTTATTCCCATTAGAGATTCGAGAGTGTAAGAGTAATTCCACAAAACGACAATAATGTTGGAGGAGAAGTCCCTAAAACGACAAGTCACTTCTTTCTTAGACAGCTGTTTAAAGAATGGATCTTTGCGCTACACGTGGAGCTCTAGTGCTCTAGTTTGTCGCTAGATTTAAGTTAATAATAGCATGATTTGACTTTTAAATTTAAATTTAAATATAATTTTATATAA
>NW_010379053.1:0-317 GCF_000414095.1 Morus notabilis | reverse complement strand
TAATTAATATTAAATTATAATTATCAATATGTAATATACTAATCAATAACAATTAATAATTGATAATTAGTAATAATTATTATAAAAAGAATAATTACTAAAAATTGATTATGTGATATATCAAATATTATATTATTCAATAAACATTAGTAATTAATTTAAATATTATTTAATTATGTAACTAAAAGTTAATATTTAAAGTAGTAAACAGAATATTAATAAATTATGTATATACTGATTATTTTTCTTAATACATTAATTAATTACTTATAATTTAATAAATATGAGTGCATTACTAACATAGTAATTACTTATAA
>NW_010379052.1:0-317 GCF_000414095.1 Morus notabilis | reverse complement strand
ATGCAGTATCTTTATTTCTCTTTGATTGCTTTAAGAAATGGTAGGGTAGTTCAAACTTCAGACCATCAAAGTTTGGGTCACATTTGTTGAGCAGAATGCTCAGTTGGACCGACCCATAAGATACACGCAATTAATTGTCGCATTAATTAACAACTAATTCTTACTACATCCAATGCCAAATTTTAAAAATTGAAATTGCTTTTCCTTTGGAACAATTCTCTTCTTAGATCTTAAATGAGTAAACCATATCACTAAACCAAATTGCAAAATTTCCAACAAGATTACCTGTTTTGTTGTTGTTGTTTTTTTTTTTTTTT
>NW_010379051.1:0-317 GCF_000414095.1 Morus notabilis | reverse complement strand
TTTTTTTTTTTTTTTTTTTGTTTTTTTGCCTTGCGAAGGTATTAAGGAAGAATTGAAGGTGATGTTAGAGGTGTCAAATGGGCCAGGCCGTCCATGGACGGCCTGGCCTAGCCCGCTACAGTAGTAAATTCGGCACGGCCCGGCCCTGTACTGTTATGGGCCGGGTCGGCACGGCACGTCAGAAGGGCCTGGGCTGGGCCTCATGTTTGAGGCCCGCAGCCCAGACACAGCCTAGGCACGCCTAAGGCCCAGGCACGGCCCAGGCCTGCCAAGGCCCAGGCACGCCAAGGCCCAGGCACGCGAAGGGCTAGGCACGG
>NW_010379050.1:0-317 GCF_000414095.1 Morus notabilis | reverse complement strand
TGAGAGAAAACACTGTAGAGAACCATGAATCATGATTCAAAATCAAGGACGAATATAGGAAACAAATGTCATCTAAATACCTTAGAATTATTTAAATTCACTCGTCAAAAATATTTTATAATCAATAATCAATAATCAATTAATTAATCCAGATTATACACACTAATAAATCTCAATTACCTTAAATAATCTCATTTAATTCTCTAAGGTGTTACAAAAATATGACATGTTATTCTCATAAAAAATCCTTGACTTAAATAAATAAATTTATATTATTTAATTATAAGATTTTCTCGGTCATTATATATATATATATA
>NW_010379049.1:0-317 GCF_000414095.1 Morus notabilis | reverse complement strand
CTTTTTCACCACCAGAACAATGGCCTCAAACCCCACTCGTCGAGAGGACACGTCCGTTGTGCGACCATACTCCCCTTCCATGGTGGAGATCTCGTGGTTGTTTTCTTCATCAAATGGCAACTCAATATTGAGTGAAATAGAAGAGTACATGGGCGGACCAAGCGAGGGTTTCGGCGACGAGTTTGATAGTGTCGACCGTATGCTGGAGGAAGAAGAAAATAAGATTCCCTTCACGGGAGGCAGTGTAAGTGGGGTCGTTGCTTCAATTGTGGATGCCCCCTTGGCTGCTACGAGCGGAGACCCAGACAGGCCATTTT
>NW_010379048.1:0-317 GCF_000414095.1 Morus notabilis | reverse complement strand
AAAATTTAATGCGATCATTATTTCATATTAATTTAACTACAAAGATATTTAAGAGAAGAATGAGAATTTTATCGTCGTTCAATTAGGACGTAAATCTTAAACTCCTCTAATACCGTCTTGAGCTCTTAAATTCCAAGAACATCACAATTCTTTCTCAACGTATCTCCAGATTAATGTGAACTCGAATGTGTGGGCGTTCTAATGGGTTTCTCAATACATTAGATGGATAAATAAAGAGGCTACATATAGTTATCACTCTCTTTTCTCAAAAATATGTAATAGCACTCAAGAAATTTTCTTTGGTTTTACTTTTTGTT
>NW_010379047.1:0-317 GCF_000414095.1 Morus notabilis | reverse complement strand
AAATTGAAACAGAATCACCTACATTTCTTGAACGTATTCAAGGTGATATATGTAGGCCTATATACCCACCGTGCGGACCATTTCGATACTTTATGGTACTAATAGATGCATCCAGTAGATGGTCACATGTTTGCTTATTATCAAATCAGAATGTGGCATTTGTGAGATTTCTTGCTCATATAATTAAATTACGAGCACAATTTCCTATCTATACAATCAAGAATGTTAGACTTAATAATGTTGGTGAATTTACATTTCAAGCATTTAATCATTATTGTATGTCCATTGGAATTATTATCGAACATCATGTTGCTCAC
>NW_010379046.1:0-317 GCF_000414095.1 Morus notabilis | reverse complement strand
TAATAATCTCGTGCCAGAAATAGCTAATTTTATTGGAACTGGAGAACCCTAATCTTTTAATGAATTGGTTTCAAAGGCGAGCATGGTTGAAAGGTAAATAGCTCGTCAGAAAGGTGCCATGATGAGATCTCACCTAGAAGAGAAGAAAGTTGAAAAGAAAAAGCCATTTAAAAAGACCAAAACAATGGCTACCTTTGTTAAGAATGACAAGAATCAACACAAAGGAAAAGCAAGAGAAGAGTCAAAGAAACTCACTTTTAAGGAAAGGAAAGAGGTTAAATATTCTTTTGATGATGAGGATGTGGAGCAAATTTTTG
>NW_010379045.1:0-317 GCF_000414095.1 Morus notabilis | reverse complement strand
AATAAAAATTTATGCTTAAAATTTCATGCTCATATTAATGTAGAAGTTTATTCACAATCTATGCTTATAAAATATCTATTTAAATATTTAACAAAGTGACTAGATAGAATAAGAGCAGTCATAGAAGATAATATACATACAAAAATAACTAGAGAAACCAGTTGTCAAGAAATAGATGAAATAAAAAACTATATTAATTACAGATACATAACACCATATGAAGCAATGTGGTGACTGTTTGAATTTTCAATACATCATAGAAATTCAGTTGTTCAAAGACTATCAATACATTTGCCAAGAATACAAAATATAACATT
>NW_010379044.1:0-317 GCF_000414095.1 Morus notabilis | reverse complement strand
AGAGTTATTAATTTAATTATGATATTATTTATTACAATATTATTATTATATTATATTATAAGTTTGAATTTTATATTAGGAAGATTATAAATTTTAAATTTTATTAGGGGTATTATAGGTATTATAAACGTTTTATTAATTGTACTATGCTGATTCCTGTACAATTTAAAAGTTAAAGTTATTTTTAGACTGTTTCTGATTTTAGCTGTAAATTTTTAAAAAATTCTTTAAAAAACAATTTTAAAGAGATTTATTAAACACTAAGACCTCGTTCACTTCGCTAATTCGAGTTTAGAATTTGAGTTTTTCTACAGTAA
>NW_010379043.1:0-317 GCF_000414095.1 Morus notabilis | reverse complement strand
CCGTCATATCGAAGCTCTCTTCGAGCTCTACAATCACCACTGGAATGGCGACAACTTTTGGTGACGAAACGGGGCCCAACAGCCTTTAGATTGAAGCTCTCATCGCGCTCTACAACCGCCATGGGAAGGCCGACAAATTTTGGTGTCGTAACGGGGTCCACCAGCCGTTAGATCTAAGAGAGGCCCGGTACGGCCCCGGGGCAGCCCCAGTACGGCCCTGGAACGGCCCCGTTACGGCTCCGGGGTGATCCTAGCACGGCCCCGGGGTGGCCCCGGTACGGCCACGGGGCGGCCCCGGTAGAGACCCGGGGTGGCCC
>NW_010379042.1:0-316 GCF_000414095.1 Morus notabilis | reverse complement strand
TAAATGTCCCAATAGTTATTATCTACTCATGTTCAAGGTTTTTGGTGAAAAAAGTACAAAGGGTAAGAAAAAAATATCAACCATAGCTATCTTATTGAGCGTGATTAACGAACAATGAACGGTGTCCACCTTAATATTATATCAAATGCTAACGAACAATGAGTCTAGTAATCTAAAAATAATGACTTCCTATCTAGCGACCGAACCGCTTGAAAAGCAAGTTCAACGGCGTTAGACCACTGCCTTTGTGGTATATTCACACTCAACTTGTGACTTAGAGCCTGTTTAGTTGGATGATTCATTTTCTGATTCGAAT
>NW_010379041.1:0-316 GCF_000414095.1 Morus notabilis | reverse complement strand
TGCTTATATGTAAATTTCTCTACATCGAAACTGCAATAACAATTGATAAATAAAATCAGTCGACTTACATCAAACCTTAAAAACAAATAAATAAAGACATAAAAGGAAGTAACGTAATGCTTCAGTTGTTTAGCCCTAGCTAACAGATCAGTCAACGAGTGGCTTACCCCTGCAGTCTTGCCGGACATTCACACAACATATGTTAGCGCCCCAATGGCAATTGGCGAAATGCAGAGTATACCGCCGGCTTATCTTAAACAATTATTCCATGTAAAACAAAAATGCTACTGCTACTAATCCTTAAAAAAAAAAAAAA
>NW_010379040.1:0-316 GCF_000414095.1 Morus notabilis | reverse complement strand
TATGTGATAATTTTTTATTATAATAAAAAAATTAAATATAATTATTTTTGAAAATTTTCTTTTATAATAAAATTTAAATCTATAAATGAACCTTATTCATACAGTTGACATGTAGTCGAAGATCATAATCGTACATCTATTTTACGGAATAATTAATATAATATGATAATTTATTGAAACTTAATAAAAAACGATTTAAAATGGCACCTTTCACAAAATTCACCTGTCAGTGGATGTCGGTGATATTTATGCACTACTGAAAAAAGAAATCCAACCTGTTTTAAAGTGCAAACTAAAAATTTTCCAGTAGCGCATA
>NW_010379039.1:0-316 GCF_000414095.1 Morus notabilis | reverse complement strand
TTATTTTTTGTATTATTTTATACTTCCAACCATAATAAATTTAAATGTTATTTTTTAAACTGAATAAAGTTATTTATATTTTAAATTCAATAAATATTAAAATAATTTATGTTTAGTTAAAATAGAGAATATAGTTATTAAAAAATTACTAGTTAAAATAGTTTTCTAACCATTTTAATTATAATTTAACTAAAATTTAAAGATTTATTTTGGAGATGCTTTTATCGTACCAATCAACCAATCAAATTTAGAGATTTCTCTTTGAAAGAATCGTAAATTTATTTATGGAACTCGAATTTGTCTCTTGTAAAGTTTA
>NW_010379038.1:0-316 GCF_000414095.1 Morus notabilis | reverse complement strand
TATATTATAATGTATTACACACATTATGGTTATATAATATATTAATTATAATATATTTATTCAATGTAATATAACAATGATTATATATTATAATATAATATAATATAATATAATTATAATTTTTAATTAGATTGTAATATTATAATATGTTTTATAATATTACAATCATGTTAACTATTTTAATAATATTATTATATTTTATATTATTATTATATAATATGTTATTTAATAATAGTTTTATTTATATATAATATAATATGATCGTACTTTTAATTATTTTAGTTATTATTTTAATAATATTATTATATTTTATATC
>NW_010379037.1:0-316 GCF_000414095.1 Morus notabilis | reverse complement strand
GGATGACGCGTGGGCAAATAACAGTGCGACACGTGGCCTCGCTTTCCCTAAAGAGGCAACAACCCTCGACGGGGCGGGATTCCCTTTCCTTCTACTGCAAGGGAAGCTCAACCTTCGACGCCGACTCCTCATGATGACGACAGTTCGTACCGTCAACCTTACGGCATGAATCCTTCAGGAAGAAAGCAATTGCCAAGGAAGAAAACTAGGCTGAGCAAACAGAGACGGCGAGAGGAATACCTGAAGAGGGGAAAGCCTGACGTCGCCAGTTGCGTACGGAAATGGGAGATGTCTGCAGTACAGGCATTAAATGCAA
>NW_010379036.1:0-316 GCF_000414095.1 Morus notabilis | reverse complement strand
CTCTTTGCTTGATATGTGATTCCTCATTTTTCTTTTAGTCTCTTGGAGTTAAATGGCTACAAAAAGAGTAAAAACAAACTTTAGAGACCAAGATACCAGCGCGGCTGTAGACAGAATTTCAAGATTACCTGATCCTATAATTCATCGCATTCTCTCTTTTATTCCCACCATTGATGTTGTCCGGATGAGCCTCCTCACGAAGCGTTGGAGACGCATGTGGTATACAGTCCCTTCCTTGGAGTTCTCAGATGCTGATATTACGCACTTCGCCTTTCACTCTCGCAAAAGATTCTATAACTTTGTCGACAAGTGTTTG
>NW_010379035.1:0-316 GCF_000414095.1 Morus notabilis | reverse complement strand
ATAAATATATATATATATATATATATATATATACACACACATATATATACCAAAAGTTCACGTGCTTGCTGTGATGTTTGCTACGATGTTTGCAGTGTAGAAGCTACAATGGCTCATGTGCTTGCTGTGATGTTTGCAGTGTAAAAGCTATGATGGTTCACACACACACACACACATATATATACGTAAAAAAATGTGTAGAACGGACGAGGGAATTCCAAGTTTCCTTTGAAATCAAATTGTTAGCAAAAAAGAAGGGATATACATCATAATAAATCAGTTTGGATATGATAAAATTTAAAATTACAAAAAAAAA
>NW_010379034.1:0-316 GCF_000414095.1 Morus notabilis | reverse complement strand
AAAAAAAAAAGATCGTCCAGCAAAAAGAATCACCCAAATGAAGAATGACTAATAACCAGCATCAAACTCCTATGGTGCTCTTGGCTCTCTATCTTCTGCTCTCCCTTATCTTGATGGTTGTAGTGGTCGACTCATTACCAGTGGTGCTCGCCATGGTGTTGTGGCTTCGTTTTTCATTTTGTTTTGTGGTAGATGTTTATGTTTTATAAAGGCGATGCTAATTCTACCATATAGGTGTTATGTTTTGTTGTTTTTATGTTATCAGTTTGTAATAATAGAGATGGTATTCTCACTGATCTAAAGTTTCTTTTTTTTT
>NW_010379033.1:0-316 GCF_000414095.1 Morus notabilis | reverse complement strand
TTGGGGAACACATCGCCTCCAAATTTGGTCCGCACCCTGTTTATACAGATAAGGCTCCTCCCAATAGTAAGATTTCACATCATGTAAGAACCGCTTCATCTACTGTCTGCTCATGTCAGGAGGTGTCTTGCCACTCGCCAAATAATTTACTAAGTCTACATACCATGGCAAAGAAGCTTGCTACACTATAAGGAGCTGCTCATCGGGAAATCTCTCTTGAATAGGAATACGTGAATCAGCTCCATTTCCTTGCTCAAGTCTAGAAAAATGGTCTGCCACTTGGTTTTCGGTTCCTTTCCTATCTTTGATTTCAAGA
>NW_010379032.1:0-316 GCF_000414095.1 Morus notabilis | reverse complement strand
CTAGCAAGGTGCATTGCTGAAAATTTTACAAACATGCTAATAAGTGCTGGTGAAATTACAAGGTTAAAAGAAAAATTTCGCAGACAAAGTTGAAATGTAATGATGGCAAACACAAAAGTTATAAATGAAGGTGCACTCCAGAGAAGATGCCAAAAGAAAACAGCTTGTCAATGTTGAAAAGGAACTTTATTTATGAAAATCAAGAACCGATAAATTTAAAAAATGAAATAAAAATACATCAACAGTTGCACACTCTACTCCCCATGTAAGACCAGCAACAAGTTACACGGTTCTTAAGCAGCTACTAAAATCAGAC
>NW_010379031.1:0-316 GCF_000414095.1 Morus notabilis | reverse complement strand
GCGCGTTCTGGTTCCGCTGACAGCGCCTGATGAACAACTGGACCAGGGTCTGGCGATTCTCGAAGAATGCTTCGCTGAACTGGCGTGAAAATGCCCGGGGTCACAATTGATTAAAATGTGACCAAATGGACAAAAAAGACCCGCTTATGCGGGTTTTTTTGCATCTAAAGGGGGGTATTTCGGCTTTTTTACTAGGTGCGACGCAAAGCTTTGGCTAAGGTGGTCGCATCGATGTCGGAGACTTCTGATGACAGTTGTAGATCCACCCGCGGTGCTTCACGTACTGATTGCCGAGGCGGACCCCTGGGTTCGTGAC
>NW_010379030.1:0-316 GCF_000414095.1 Morus notabilis | reverse complement strand
ATCATCGAATAAATATTGTCTGGGCCTCACGGCCTGGTAAAAAAAAAAAAGTGTTACAAAAACAATGAAAGCTCCCGGGAGAAGTCCCCTCACTGCTCGCCATCTCCGCCCGCGGTTTGCTCAGCATCCTCTTATGCTCGCTCGGCCCCCTCGGTCCCCTGATCCGGTTCGATAACCTCCACGCCCTCGCTGTCGGACTCATCGAGGAAGGATAGGTCGACATCCGGATGCTTCTTGCGGAAGCAGTCGAGGATCTGCTCCCCCGCAGACTGCATCAATGACAGTTGGAGCTCTTCAAACTCGGCTGAAGACTAGT
>NW_010379029.1:0-316 GCF_000414095.1 Morus notabilis | reverse complement strand
GGGCCTTAAAATTTCTTTAAAAATTTTATTTTTTTCATTGACTTATTATTCTTATAAGAGTTTAGTTTAGTAAATAAAAAATAAAAAATTTAAGTAGAGTCTAGTTAAAAGAAAAACAAAGTTTTCAGGAGAGTATGTTAGAGAGTAAATTGTTTATGGGGCACATATAAAAAAATAGTTTTTAAAAGGGTTATAAAGAAAAAATATTTAGATAGGGACACGTTTGAAAAAATGTGATTTTAGTAAAGCAATTAGAAAAAAGAACATTTATATAGGCCATATTTACGAAGTAAATTGAGTAAGGAATCACCAAAAT
>NW_010379028.1:0-316 GCF_000414095.1 Morus notabilis | reverse complement strand
TATAATTTCCTGTATTTCTACTTCACTCTCTTTTTCAATTTTTAGGCAATAAATTAGACATCCTACAGATTTTGATAATTTGTCTCAGTAACCTCAATGCAACCAAACCAATTGACTTCGTACTTTGAAGCAATTATATATTATGTCTTATCGGTGTTTACTTGCAAGTTACTAATTTAAAAAGACAACCAGAAGTTACAAATATTCTACTCTACACTCGCAGATCTCTTCATTTTAGGTCCCTGAGTTCACTTTTAGCCCCCAAACAAAAAAACAGTGACTCCATATTCCAAGCGGTGTTGAAAATAAAAAAAAA
>NW_010379027.1:0-316 GCF_000414095.1 Morus notabilis | reverse complement strand
ATCTACAACTTTCATGAAATATAATTTTTCTCAATTTGGTCTCTAACAGCTCTAAATTTAAATCAAAATGGACTGAAATTTTTAAACCAAAACAGAAACTTGTCAACTTATTATTATTATTATTTGCATCTTTATCCTCTTAAAATTAATATGCAAAGCTTAGATCTTGTTCTAAACACACAAAACAACAACCTTAGAGAGAGAAAATTTAAAGAATCTTACCACAAACCTTAAGATAGGAATGATTTTGACCACCAAAGAAAGAAATTCCTATAAAGATTTAAACTTTTATGGAAAAGTTAGAACTTTGAACAAA
>NW_010379026.1:0-316 GCF_000414095.1 Morus notabilis | reverse complement strand
CTGCTGTACGCAGTGCGGGAAGGACGCGCATTTCAAGCTTTTGGGTACTACTGCACACAACCGTACTGTTGAATTGCGCGAGCAAGCACTGATTGCTTACGAGAAAAGAAAATTCGAATGGCATGGTGATATTGTTTCTCTGCACGCACAAGTGCTAAATACCGAAAATTTCGAGCAGACGGTTTATTTGCGACGCAATTATCTCGCTGGGCTCAATAGCGAGTGGAAAGCGCTGACACTGCGTCCACACGAAAGTTATCGGTTCATTATCGCAAAGGCTAGGATTGATGAGACAGGTCCGGAGGTATGGCTTCCT
>NW_010379025.1:0-316 GCF_000414095.1 Morus notabilis | reverse complement strand
ACCGGCATTGGTAGAGGCTTGAACACCTTCATGGTTGATTGTTTCTCGTGAATCATTCAAAGAGAGATCTTACTAGAATGTCAATAGTCACGGGATTTCTTTCTCCTTTTTTTTTTCCTCCCAAATTTTATTATATGTTTTTATTCTCCCAACAGACAAGTGTATATCCTTTGGATCCATGCAGAGGAAAACAACATATATTTTTAAAAGCAGTAAACGGTCTTTAAGGACTTGTTCAGTGAAAATTTTTTTAAAAAATAATTTAAGTTACAATTTTATTCGAGTTAATGTTTATTTAAGTTTAAATTCGAGTTTA
>NW_010379024.1:0-316 GCF_000414095.1 Morus notabilis | reverse complement strand
TTGATCTGCTGGGAGCGCATTGCATCCTGAGGGACGGTGTATCTCGTGTGACGTCTAGCGGATGCGCTCATTCCATTATCCCGTACTGAGGTATTCGAAATTGGTCTACGGGTCTTCCGCAGCCAAATCGGCTGGCGTTCCCAAGTGAAGCGAATAGTATCAGCGCCAACCAGTCCCAAGCTTTCAAATCATGGGTTGGAATTTCCGAGCGGGAGAATGCAGTTGTTTAAAGTTCCGGCTTTGCCGGCATTCATAAGAAGGTGGTATCTGTGACCCGGCGGTACGAGATGTGGAAACAAAAAATCATCAGTCTGGC
>NW_010379023.1:0-316 GCF_000414095.1 Morus notabilis | reverse complement strand
GTTGATCTTGTTTCAAGCTTAAATGCCTCACCAAATTGACCAAAATTAGGAACATTCATCAACAAAATTTTGTAAAGCATAGACACGGTCAATACAACATTGTAGACCTTGATTTTTCCCCATTTTGATTCTCTTTTCAATGTGGAGTGTGAAATGGCTCCCAGAATGATAAATTTATAAAGGATTTTATCAGAATTACTGGTTCAAATTTTCTCTCGAAGTATATTTCATGTCTCTTTAGGCCTTGTTTTAGATTTTTGTCCACTTCTTTTTCATTGACATCAACATGTCGTCATCTTGGGGACAATTAATTTTT
>NW_010379022.1:0-316 GCF_000414095.1 Morus notabilis | reverse complement strand
CACATTCAAAGCAAGGGATCTTTATCTCTCAACAGAAGTATGTGCTTGATTTACTAAAGGAAACAAGGAAGTTGGGCTGTAAGCCGGTTAACACCTATTGAGTTCAATCACGGACTATGTGATGCTCCAGAGGATCCCGTGGTGGATAGAGGCTCTTATCAGAGGCTTGTTAGGAAGTTGATCTATTTGGCACATACGAGACCAGATATTGCATTTGCAGTGAGTATTGTCAGCCAATTTATGCACAATCCTAAAGAGACACATCTCAGGGCTGTTCATAGAATCTTGCAATACTTGAAGGGCAATCCCGGAAGAG
>NW_010379021.1:0-316 GCF_000414095.1 Morus notabilis | reverse complement strand
GGTTTCTCATTAGTTTGCTTACAAATGCGCTTGAACTTCTCTTTCAATTCTGTCTTGTGTTCGGAATTAGTGACTCTAAAGTAATAATCGGGATAATCAGCTTGATTGAAGAAATTATCGGGATTGGCTGTGCCAATTGCTAGAATTGAAGCTACGGCATGACCACCTCGTGGGATCACTGTCTGGCTTTGCTCCACGGACACGTTATTCGGCGCCATAGCTGCTTTAAGGGAACACTGCGTTTAAAGTTTGAGAAGAAGTGGTGTAGGATGTGATGGATTTGCACTTGTTTTCTTGGCTTTTATAGACGCAAGGG
>NW_010379020.1:0-316 GCF_000414095.1 Morus notabilis | reverse complement strand
CCGGTGAGGAATTCCATACCTCGACCCCACCTTAAATTAAGCGGGTATGAGGGTGGGGGAAGCATACATGTCCTCGCCCCATTGTCGTTCCTAGTTTTTTTAATATTCAAATTAGTTTTAAATTCAAATTAAATTTTCAATCATAGAATTACCAAAATACAGTCAAACTAACAAATTAAATGCCAATTTCTATTAGAAACTTAATGGAGGGATTACTTTTTTATTAACATTTCATTGTTCAGCAGAAATAGATGTTACTTCTTAAAATTCGAGAGATAAAGTGTTACAAATGATATAATTCGGGAAGAATTTTTGT
>NW_010379019.1:0-316 GCF_000414095.1 Morus notabilis | reverse complement strand
TAATTAATTTGTTTATAAATTATTAAAATCAACAATTAGTATGAGAGCGGTCACTAGAATTGTTAGGATTATTTCATGTAAAAGCTTGAATCACTACTCAAGTATCACTCACATTGAGTGTGAACCGTAAGTAAGATAGAATTAGGGGCGCGAATTCTTAACAGACTACTCAAGTATCCAAAATGCTTTGTAGTCCAAACATATCTTTGAACTGTGACTTCTTTTTCTGCCACCATGAAAAAAACTATCTGATTAATTTAATTAATTTATTCATAAATTAATTTGATTAATTTATTCGTGTATAAATTAATATATT
>NW_010379018.1:0-316 GCF_000414095.1 Morus notabilis | reverse complement strand
TTTTTTTTTTTCCCTCTTTATGAGAAATTCATTTAACGTGACAGTCTTACTAAAGAAAACGTTCTAAAAAATATTATTTTTTTTAGATTAGTTTCACAGAGGTCCTCAAAATTTATCCATAAGCTTATTTTGGTTTTTAACTTTTAAAACATTTTCAAATTTAATTCTGATTTACGAGTTTGTTTAAGTGTTAATTCTTACATTTAAAAGAGAACATAATATATACTTTTCGCTAACAGCTGACAAAAAATAGCCTTCTACTGATAGAACGCAGCATATGCTCTTGATTCCAACATAAAAATTAAAAAAAAAAAAA
>NW_010379017.1:0-316 GCF_000414095.1 Morus notabilis | reverse complement strand
TCTAAAGTTATCTAATTGACTTATTTGATAAGTTGTCAAATTGAAATTCAAATTAAATTAACTTTGACTTAAATTAGAAATTGAATTTGAGTCAAAATTAAACTGCGGGATAAAAGTAAAATTTTACCTTCTTCCCGACCTACTATTTGCGCCTACCACAGGAAAGAATTTTCATGTTGTGGCCGGCCATATTAGATAAGGGAGAGAGTGGATTTTGTTTCCAAAATCAATTAAAAGTGGGAGATAATTATCAATCTTTATCTTGGAGATAAAGTTTAGACTTCTTCTGAGAGTTTAACTACTACTCTATAAATAG
>NW_010379016.1:0-316 GCF_000414095.1 Morus notabilis | reverse complement strand
AAAAAAAAAAAAAAAAACTACGAAACATATCAAAAGAAAATTAAAAAAAAAAAGTATTACTACCAGCTAGGAAGAAGAGTGCCGGAGTTTGATATGAAAATTAAAAGAGAGAAAAGGAAAGGTTATATAAAGGCAACATCCCATTATGCCAAAAATCAAAATTAGCGATCTGAACGTAATGAACTAATTACACGTTATATATATGTTGACTGGATGATCAGTTCATAGTTGCTAATAGTTATCTATTTTTTCTTCACGTGATGTTATGAATAAAATATCATGGATCATACATTTTTTTGCTAGATATATGATTGGC
>NW_010379015.1:0-313 GCF_000414095.1 Morus notabilis | reverse complement strand
TTCCCCAATTATTATCAATGACTATCTAGGCTGCCCAAATCTTAAGTCTAACAGAACCAGGGAACTTGAGAGGGATGAGGATATGAATGTTGTTGCCTCAAAACTCACAGGAAAGAATATCAGTTGGTCCAGACTTCTTAGATCAGCAGAGCTCACTGTCAAGTATTCTGTGCTTAATAAAATTGCTCTGGTAAACTGGCTTCCCTTGTTGCATCCGACCACTTTGACTAGAGACTTAGCCTTGCTGTTATATCTCCTGGGTATAGGCACTGCCTTTGATATGGGAAGGCATATCTTTGAAGTTGTTGTTTCA
>NW_010379014.1:0-316 GCF_000414095.1 Morus notabilis | reverse complement strand
TCCCATTTCAAACCGGCAAACATACGGCTAAACAGGGAAAAAGCAGCTTCGAAATTCAAAACCACACAGAAAAGACTAGTCTAGCTAGTGGATTTTCAACTCCAGAAGAGAAGGAAATTAAAAATAATAATAACAAGGACAAAATCACATCAAATAACCAGATTATTATATATTATACTACAATCATATGACCACGAATAATATGGTATAATTAACTATCTGGGATCTTTAATAACGAGAGAAAGAAGAATTAATTCTATTCAAATATAACCATTGAAGAAGTTCTCTCTTTTTTTCCACCAAAAAAAAAAAAAAA
>NW_010379013.1:0-315 GCF_000414095.1 Morus notabilis | reverse complement strand
TTACCCACAAAATATATTTAAATAGTTTTAAATATATGCTCTTAGATATTGATTTGTAAAATTAAATGGTTAATAATCTGCACCTGAAATCTTTTAAGTATGAGCTATGTGATCTTTTTCATGTAATTATATCTCTGAAATAAAATGACGTTTAAGTAATTCAGCTGTCTGAGAAGATAATGAACAACAAGGAGTTGGAATTTTACAAATGGGATGGTGAGGTTTCCCAACTGTTGCAGAATGTCACGGACAAGCTGAACAAATTGACTGAGGTATGTATGTGTGTATTACATATACATATATATATATATATAT
>NW_010379012.1:0-316 GCF_000414095.1 Morus notabilis | reverse complement strand
TTTTTTTTGTACTTTCTTAATAATATTAATTAATAAAGGTAAAATTTTGAAAAAAAAAATTATAATAAAATAATATAATTGATATAAAATAGTCAACACAATAATAAAATACATCTTAGAAAAGTAAATAATTAAGAAATACTAAAAAGTATTGATAATAAAAAAAATAACAACAGATATTTTAATCTCATAAATTAGCAACATCGTCGTCCTCATCCTCGTCTTCTTCATTTTGCTTAGGCGGCGGAGGAACCAACGGTTGGGGGCAGTTAACTGACAAGAAGTTGATGTTAAGATTCATCGAGCGCATGACTTC
>NW_010379011.1:0-316 GCF_000414095.1 Morus notabilis | reverse complement strand
ATTTCAGTTTCACAACGAAAGTACACCCTTGATCTGTTAAAGGAGACAGGGATGCTTGGATGCAAACCCTCCGATACTCCTATGGACCCATTCAACAAGATAGGCACAAAAGAAGACTCAGCTACGATCGACAAGGGTAGATATCAAAGACTAGTTGGGAGATTGATCTACTTATCTCACACAAGACCTGACATAAGCTTTGCAGTGAGTAGGGTTAGCCAGTTTATGAATGATCCTACAGAAGAGCATCAAGAAGCTGTGTACAGGATACTACGCTACTTAAAGATGACTCCAGGCAAAGGATTATTCTTCAAAA
>NW_010379010.1:0-316 GCF_000414095.1 Morus notabilis | reverse complement strand
AATCGTCCAATTTGTATTTTATTTTCTGCAATTATTAATTGTCACTGTTTGTTATGTGATTACTCCGGTATAATGATTATGAAGTTTAAATCGGTGTTTATTAACAACAACAACAAAAAAAAGACGTTTGATTTATCTATTTAGAATAAAGATTGAAAATTATTTTTATTTTATGTGTATTTTTTATGAGAAAAATATTATAAAAAATTATGAATCATGATTTAAAATTATGGACGAATATAGAAAATAAATATAGTATAAAAAATGGTTTTGATTTGACTCACTTAAAATTAATATTTAATTTGAATGGTTTTGA
>NW_010379009.1:0-316 GCF_000414095.1 Morus notabilis | reverse complement strand
TAGTGAGGAAGAGGGAGATGGAGAGAGATGGCTAGAGATGAGAGAGAGAAAGAGAAAGTTGTAATAGATTTGAGGGTAACATGACACATTTTTTACTTTATTTTTAATGTCATAAATAAAGGCATTGAAAAAAAAGAGTGTCATCTCTTGTAATTTCTCTAACATTATTAATTGGACATGATTGTTAACAATACCCCTTGAGATTAAACCTTTTTTGTTTCTACCCCTTAACATTAGTCTGTATATTTTTATCTTTTATATTAGAACTAATCATCTATCTTTTAGATTAGAACTAATTATCTATCTTTTAGATTAG
>NW_010379008.1:0-316 GCF_000414095.1 Morus notabilis | reverse complement strand
AAAATAACTTTTTTACCCTTCAAAAGAAATTATTAACAAATAGCAAAATAGACAATATAGTAATTAAACAAATAGCTATCATTTATGCTTTCAACTCTTGCTCTCTCCTACCAAACAAGATAAAAGGATTATTAGAACTCTCACCATCGTTCATCTTCCTCATCTTTCTACCAAACGGAGCCTTAGATGCTTATGCTATTCTATTGTTCTCTCTTTCCATCAATCTTCCGAAATTTGTGTTCATTACACAATGTCCATTAATTAGTACCTCCACCTTGATGCTTCACTTTTTCTTCATTTATTCTTTTTTTTTTTT
>NW_010379007.1:0-316 GCF_000414095.1 Morus notabilis | reverse complement strand
CGTTAACTTGCCGTCATATTGAATATGCTCTAACAATGTCAGCTCAAACCCCATGAGAGAGAGAGAGAGAGAGAGAGAGAGAAAGAGAGGGAAGATAGCTCAAACTAAACAAGTTCAACTTCCCTCAACGAATAGACCATGGCCCAAAATGAGAAAAGAGTTTAGGCTGGTTAGATCTGCGTTCGAAACCTTATCTTACAGATCCATTAATTTGGCTGCAGACGTGTACTTAATTCAAATAAGCGGCTTCCTTTCTCTTTTCCTTCAATTGGGCCTCGGAAGTGAAGTTATTCTAACGAAAATAGTAGAAAATAGA
>NW_010379006.1:0-316 GCF_000414095.1 Morus notabilis | reverse complement strand
ATGCTTCTAGGACACCATTCCCAACAGTATATTATTTTATTTTCTATTTTAATATTATTATTTGTTTATCTCTGTGTTTTTTTTATTTGTTGAAGCAAACGACATGGAATTTCTTGTTAAGTTTAAAAATAATAAATTAAAAAGTAAATTAAAAAAATTAAAAACGAACAACATATGAACACAAGCATGAATTAGCAAAATAGACAATTGACATATGATTAGAAATCAAATGGCAAAAGCATATATGAAGCAACAAAGAAGACATTAGAGGGGAAAAACGTAATGAATAGACTTTATAATAATAATTAAAAAAAAA
>NW_010379005.1:0-315 GCF_000414095.1 Morus notabilis | reverse complement strand
TGATGGTCACACTTAACTAAATTTCAACACATGGTATTCCAATGTTATTATATAATTTTTATGTCATAAATGTATTTACGCAGTAAATATTTCATTTACCAAACATTAACTTTATAAAAATTATATTTTGACCCTTTAATTTTTTTAAATTATATTTTGATCCTTAAATTTTTAAAATTATATTTTGATCCCTTAAGTTTTTAAAATTATTTTTTACCCCTCAATTTAAAAAAAATCATTTGACCCCAATTTTAAATTTTTTTACATATACACCCCTGGTAAAGGATGGTTTTTTCAGATAAATCTATCATTTAC
>NW_010379004.1:0-315 GCF_000414095.1 Morus notabilis | reverse complement strand
TTATATTGCATTATTATTTTGAATTTATTTATTAAATCATATTATTATTTTAAATATAAAATTAATAAATCACAAAATTAATAATAGCAGAAATTTGAGAGCTCATATTAACTAATAAAAAGAAAACATACATAATAGTTTTAAGCATATTATCAATATTCAAAAGTAGAAGTCTAAAATATAAATTCATACATGAAATTAAAGGTTTAAACTGTAAGTCTAATAACATGGATCTCTCGAGATCACGGGACGATAACCGTCGTTGTCGTCGTCATCTTCATCATCATCCTGCGAAGGGTGTTGTGGTGGCAAAGG
>NW_010379003.1:0-315 GCF_000414095.1 Morus notabilis | reverse complement strand
CCTACCATAATTTGAGAGTTTTTCTTTTAGGGTTTCTTTATTGATATGCTATGTTTTTTATCTTTAAATTCAGACAAAATTATATTAAGTTAAAAAAATATATAGAATAAATATTTTTTAAGATAGATTTCAGGTTGAAAGAAAAAAATTACTGATAGTTTTTTTGTCTTATAAAAAAAACTCCCTTTTAAATTAAAGTTTAAGTTTATAAAGTAAGTTAATAAGTTATTGTAATCCCATGATAATAGGAAGAGACAGGTAAACAATTTTTTTTTATATTGAAATAAAAACACACGATAGATAACCACAAGACAT
>NW_010379002.1:0-315 GCF_000414095.1 Morus notabilis | reverse complement strand
TTTTTTTTTTTTTTTTTTGGAATAACATGCATTTACCTACTTAATAATCAAGTACTTTCTGTATTGATTTAATAACTTTTTATGACACAGATGGACCCAAATAAAAGAAGATAGAATGTCCTTTTTTCCCTCTGCTAGATTGGTGAATGGTTTCCAAATCAGCTTAACAAGACGGCATATGCAGGCATGACAAGCTGAAGAACTCAAAGCATTAAATGGTTTTCTTGGTTCTAACTTTTATTTTTCTATATATTTTGTAATTTATGTTGTATACTCTTGTTTTCTTTCTTCCAATGATGTATAAATGCTTTTTTT
>NW_010379001.1:0-315 GCF_000414095.1 Morus notabilis | reverse complement strand
AAAAAAAAAAAAGAAGTTTATTTTTTCGCTAGCTAAACGTGATTGTAAATTTGTAACCAATTAGTTTATTATTAATTTTTTTTAAGATCTTGATTTTCCTCAAAAAATAAAATAAAATAAAATAACTGTTCTACATTTTTACTCCTCTTTTCAACCGACATATTTCTTCTTTCTTTTTTCATTTGAGCACTTAACAATTAGCACTTGGCCTAAAGCATTTTGAGCTGGGTTAGCATTACTTTTATAGGTTGTTTTTAACTTTTTTTTAAGAAGGTACAACACGTCAGATTATTTGGTTAAGTTTTAAAAACTATT
>NW_010379000.1:0-315 GCF_000414095.1 Morus notabilis | reverse complement strand
AAGGGCAAAAATAAAATTTATCCAAATTATATTAAACCCCCCAAAAACATCTCACAATTTTCCATCAGAATATTTGAGCTAAAGTGTCCTCCTTTGCATTTGCGAAAGCACCCTCACTCTTACACGGTACACTCATCACCCAAGCAGAGATCGACCCATTGCGAAACTGCAAAAGATGGCGACCAAACCGACAGAGATCGGCATCTCCAAGGTGTTTGGAGGCTACAACAAGAGGTTCAAGCACTTCAGCCCAACACTCGGTTGCTCCATGACCTTTCACATCTACTTCCCTCCTTCTCCTTCTCATTCTTCTTC
>NW_010378999.1:0-315 GCF_000414095.1 Morus notabilis | reverse complement strand
CAAACGAACTCTAACATTCATCCTACTTTAAAACGACGGTTATAGAAGCACCGTCCTCATTGTTGAATGACGAGCGACATATTGTGGTATTGAAACGAGATGACAATGATCCTGAACAACATGCCCTCTAATGTCATTTGGTTTCATTTTTTTTTTTTTTTTTTTGAGGATAACCAATAATAAAAAAGAGACTGAAGGGTGAAAGAAGAGTTTATGATGTAAATATGGAATACGGACTATTATTTTATCTAAATAATAGAGTCACTTTTTGTTACCAAAATATGCTATGGAAATCGTAGTAAGTAGTATTTTTTT
>NW_010378998.1:0-315 GCF_000414095.1 Morus notabilis | reverse complement strand
GCACCTCGATCAACCACGTGGTCTGCCATGGCATCCCCAACGACAAGCCGCTGAAGAACGGCGATGTGCTGAATATCGACATCACGGTCATCAAGGATGGCTACCACGGCGACACCAGCAAGATGTTTCACGTCGGCAAAGTCGCGGAGTGGGCCGAACGCTTGTCGAAGATCACTCAAGAGTGCCTGTATAAAGGCATCGAGATCGTCCGCCCCGGTACCCGTCTGGGCGATATCGGCGAAGTCATCCAGAAGCACGCGGAAAAAAGCGGTTTCTCGGTAGTCCGTGAATACTGCGGCCATGGCATTGGCAAAG
>NW_010378997.1:0-315 GCF_000414095.1 Morus notabilis | reverse complement strand
TATTTTTGTGCATACAATACAAGTGTCCAAGTTCACCAACATTTTAGTGAAGATCAACATGATTAAAAGGATATGGTAAGGACTGCAATCCCATCATAGATGCCAGAGTCCTAATCCCACAAACAGCTTTTCTCAGGCGGCAAGATCTTCATTTTCAATCGTATTGATATGTATTTACTATGCTATTAATGTTGTTCATATAATGATGTATGCTGGCGAATTTAATCTTCATAGACAGAAACGTCATTGCTTAAGGATAGAATTCTTCGCGAGTAATAAACCTTAAGGAGGAGTCAAGAAAAGATCATTTCTGGT
>NW_010378996.1:0-315 GCF_000414095.1 Morus notabilis | reverse complement strand
AGGGGCGGACATGAAAGGGTTATCACCATAGCAGACCAGCCATGACAATCTGGACGCCTTTATAGCCGATAAAAATCGTATTTAAAAGCCTAAATCCGAACAAAGAATTAAAATATCGCAAAATTTACCGATATTAATCCGACTAATTATTTGCCGTAAGCGCGACCTGGACTGTGCTCGGCTTTATCCAGGAAGAGGCCCTTACACTCACTGCGCCTTCGTCGTCAGGCAGGCCGCCTTCCCGGGTGAATCCAGTCCCACGCGACCGGAGTTTGCAGTGCAACTTCACTGCAGTTCGTCCAGCACCTTGGACAC
>NW_010378995.1:0-315 GCF_000414095.1 Morus notabilis | reverse complement strand
TTTAAAAAAAAAAAAAAAAAAAAAAAAAAACAGATAAAAATACACAAACACTTGACACATGGCTATTAACTATTTCTTATTTGTAGAGGATTGTTATTAATGTGTATATATCAGTGGGTACAAATAACACTCCCTGACCATTTCATTTAACCAAGTTTATTGTTACATTTTAAAGAAATTAAATAGATGTAGATTTAGCAGCCGGTTAATGAAATAAATATACCTTTTAGTACATAATTTATTTTCCCAATTTTATTTTTTTATTTTCAGAAACTACAAAGGTACATACTTTATTTTCCCAATTTTATTTTTTTT
>NW_010378994.1:0-315 GCF_000414095.1 Morus notabilis | reverse complement strand
AGACATACAAATGGCCTTAAGCCGATCACTAAAAACTAACAACAAACAGTAAAACAAATGAGGGTCAGGTGGGGAGACCACCGCCCTTATTGCAAACACAAAAATTACTTCAAAAAACGGAAAAAACCTCCTACCACCACCGTTAGAAGCCTCCGGTGAAGGGCAACTAGCCAATGGGCCGTCAAGGGAGATAGTTGGCCAAGATATCTAAACCACTAAATGACAAACTCGCCGGGAAACAAAGCTCATCTGTTTGGCTTCTAAGCTCCAAACCGGTTTAGATCCACCCAAACGAAACCACCACACTATACATTG
>NW_010378993.1:0-315 GCF_000414095.1 Morus notabilis | reverse complement strand
TTATTATTTTAAATATTATTATATATTTTTAAAAATTAAATTACTAAACGTATTTTTAAAAATAATTTTAAAATGAAAATGAAAACGTTTTCATTTCCATTTTCATATAAAAAAATAAAATTATTTTAGAACGAATTCTAAACGCACCTAACAATTTTAATATCCACGTTTCTTTATATTTTTTTCTTTTTTTTTAATTATTTACTAAGTGAAACTGTGCATTTTGCTTTACAACAATATTAAAAGAAAAGAAAACATCTCGCGATTCTCACATGGAAATGAAGCCCTAGCCGCCAAATGCCCAAACCTCCGATC
>NW_010378992.1:0-315 GCF_000414095.1 Morus notabilis | reverse complement strand
TTATGAAATGACCCTCTCAAATACTTTTTGTTATATATGCCAATAAATAATCTTTAATATCTTGTTCTAAAATGTGTTTTTATAGAAACATTTTATCCACAATCTTTTCAAATAAACATTTTTATTAATTTGCTCCATTAAGATCCATTAAAAAAAAATGTTGTTCTATTAATATTTTTTCTACTAGATTTGATCGATCTTTAAGAAAACAATGACAAAAAACAATTATAAAATTTTTTGTTTAATAAAAATATAAACCTCAATATAAAAAAAATAAAAATGTTAACTAAAATTGAAATTGATATTAAAAAGACA
>NW_010378991.1:0-315 GCF_000414095.1 Morus notabilis | reverse complement strand
AAAAAAAATGAGATTTTTGTTGTCAAGGGTTGATTATCTATTTAGAATTGGATAATTTGGGAGTTTTGCATGACACTAATGTTCTTTTTTAGTCGCACAGAGGAGCTTTACTTAGTATTATATTGTTTAAATAAAAGAAGCCATGCAAATTTTCATCTCTGACAATTTCATTCGCTTATGTAAAAAGAAAGCAGTGAGTAACATAACAAAACCAAGTAAACCAAATTGGATATCTAGTAGATATATCAAGATGTTGATAGCCAACAACATATTCTCAACAATGTAAATCCTTGCTTCACAAAAACGATGGATCTT
>NW_010378990.1:0-315 GCF_000414095.1 Morus notabilis | reverse complement strand
GGCACGGCACGTTTGACACCTCTAACCTTCTGTTATAAGATAATGTGTTCCTTAATAGTGCATTTCTTTTTTTTTTTAAGAATTTGTTTACATAATATGTTGTTGCCATGTTTTTCATTTTTTGTTGTCGTTTTCATTCATTGCCGTTTGCACAAAATTTTGTCGTTTTCTAAAAAGCTGTTTCAAACGCTACCCCCGGCAGTTATTATTATTATTATTATTAAAAACAAGTTATTATTATTTGTAAAATGGGGGAAACAGGTAATATTGAAAAAAAAAAAATATATATATATATATATATAATAGGAAAAAAAA
>NW_010378989.1:0-315 GCF_000414095.1 Morus notabilis | reverse complement strand
TTGGATTTTGGGAGTTTACTTCGAGCCTGAGTATGGCTTTGCGAGGAGGACACTAACAAAAGTGATTGCCATGACATCAGTTATTGATGACATATATGATGTCTATGGAACACTTGAAGAGTTGGAGCTCTTTACTGAAGCAGCAGAAAGGTGCGAGTTTGAGTCATAAACATAATTAATTAGTTACAAATCATGTATAATTATAGTTTGAGTTTGACTCGTCCGGCGAGCTTAGAGTTCGCAGTTGGAAGGATTTGAAAATTAGAAAATCTTAGGTTATTTTTCTCATTGGCTGGTTCTTTTTCGTTTTTCTTT
>NW_010378988.1:0-315 GCF_000414095.1 Morus notabilis | reverse complement strand
TTTCCCTTTCTGGATTCAATACATGATCTTATGATGGCTTCTTTCGATACACTAATCTAAGCTTTATCGGACCAAGATCTCGATTTAGTTCCCTTTCACACTAACAAACGTATGAAACAGAGACATATCGCCATTAGGGCCCTCAATTTAAAGCGGCTTATAATTAATTTATTTCTCATCAAAGATATTGATAAGACATATAGTTATATAGTCATGTCATATGACAATGGAATGAATGAATCACTACAATAAAGTGAGATTCCGAACAAATCTGGATCTGGGTATGATTAATTCAACTTTAACATGGTCCAATTA
>NW_010378987.1:0-315 GCF_000414095.1 Morus notabilis | reverse complement strand
ACCAATCGGCGCACTGATGGTCTTTTCGGCCATTTCGAAGTCGATCTTGCGCTCATCAAGATCAACACGCATGACGCGCACTTCAACCGTGTCACCCAAACGGAAGCTGCGACCGGTGCGCTCGCCCGCCAGGCGGTGATGCACAGGATCGAAGTGGTAGTAATCACCCGGCAACGCAGTGACGTGCACCAGACCCTCGACATAAATGTCTTTCAATTCGACGAACAGACCGAAACCGGTCACCGCCGTGATCACGCCCGGGAAAGACTCGCCAACACGATCCTTCATGAACTCGCACTTGAGCCAGTTGACCAC
>NW_010378986.1:0-315 GCF_000414095.1 Morus notabilis | reverse complement strand
ACTTCAACTCTGGGCGCATATTTTATGGGTGCCATTTATATGGGGTAAGCTTTGATTTTGGGTTATTCAATTGCTCCTAATTTGAAATTTGTTATTTGTGTTTAAATTTCTTTTTTTCTCTACTCTTTTCTAGCGTGATAGATGTCGGCCTTGTGACTATGTTGTGTGGAAAGACACACCTATGTGTAGAAGATCAAAGATGATCATACATGAGTTGCTGAGAAGGGTTAATGATTTGGAGGCTCATTGAGGAAATAGAGAATACTCACCTTGTTTGTAAGCTGAAATTGTGAAACATTTGTGGGAATGTAATGT
>NW_010378985.1:0-315 GCF_000414095.1 Morus notabilis | reverse complement strand
TCGCAAAACCATTATGGAGCTAGTGGAAATGATACCAGATCTTTGCCTAGTTCTGAATTAATTTGTTCTGGACCAGTTGAAATTGCTACCATCAATGACGTTGTCCTGATATAAATCACTACAAACAAGTTGGGTGATGCACCTATTCCCGTAGGGGTGTGGCAGACCAATTTGTCATATGCTCAGTTCCCCATTTCTTTGTTAACATTAATTACCACTAATTACCACGGTAGAAATTTGCACCAACTTCGAAATCTTATCGTCTTGATCTACAAAATGTCATAAATATATATCCTAGCAAAAAAAAAAAAAAAA
>NW_010378984.1:0-315 GCF_000414095.1 Morus notabilis | reverse complement strand
ATCCAATTAACATCTTTGATTTAGGGGAAACAATCAAGGCAAAGAAGAGTGGTGGTTATCAGACACATGAAGTTCCACGCTAACCCGGTGCACCATCAACTAGCAGCGGGACGCGTTGCACTTGCGCTTTGCCGCGCTACTTTTGGACGCATTTACACGCGCCTTCTTGGTGGCCGTCGGATCCTCTTTGAGGTCAAAGCTCGTCCCATCACCGCCGACCATTTCCACGAACATCCTTTGGAGATCTTCAAAGCTATCTCCCTAAGATATTTTTTCCCAGCAAAAGTATCAGAAACCAGAAAAAAATTTTGTGGG
>NW_010378983.1:0-315 GCF_000414095.1 Morus notabilis | reverse complement strand
ATATGTATGATCGGCTTCTGAACTTGGCTTCTAGTGCTCTGGCAGAGGTTTGTTTTGTTTCGTCATGACTTTCACATATCAGTAATTTATATTTGACTAAGCTTGTTGGCTAATGATTGAAATTGTTTTTTCCATGAAATTTGAATCTTTTTCTACATAGAAAGAGTTTAAACAAGAGTCTGCAAGCTTCTGGGAAGAGCCATATAAGCAGGCGTCTGCGTGGAGACCTTGTGCAGATAAAAAACTTCCTACGAGTCTTGGTATCTGATCTTTCATGGCCTTTTTTTGTTGCACTACAAATTTTTATAGTAATCC
>NW_010378982.1:0-315 GCF_000414095.1 Morus notabilis | reverse complement strand
AATTTATAAATAAAAAGACTAAACAATTTATAAATAATTTATTATTTTAATGAGTTCTCAAATTTTTTTACTTTCATTTTAAAAACAATTTATTTATTTTTTTGAATGCTATGTGGTACGTGCCCACTTACATCGTTGCGTTTTAAATTAATTGCATTTTGTTTTGTTTGATTGATTTTTCATTTAATAATAATAAAGGGTGATTTTATTTTATTTTAGGCCTAACATGTGGGTAAAACGAACTAAACATATCGTCCGCTCCCCCTAAAAACGGGTTCTTCTAGGAGATTTAAGGCACGTTTAGTTTACTAATTC
>NW_010378981.1:0-315 GCF_000414095.1 Morus notabilis | reverse complement strand
GATTCTGTGAACAATAAAAACGAAGGGGATTTTTCAGATTCTGAAAGTAATAGTGATGGTGATGAGTTGACTATTGATGCCATATAAGAATCCTATAAGACTATGTTCAGCAAATGGGTTAAAGTGTGTGATATAAATAAGTCTCAACGGGAGTGCGTCGATGATCTTGTCAAAGAGAATTATGTGTTGAAGAGAGTTGCTGATAATTATGAATTACTTGCTGCAGAAAAAGAAAAGAAATTGAAGGAAACAAGGGCTGAACTCGAGAGCACTTAGAAAAATTTGAAGATGATGAATTCTGGCACCACCAAATTA
>NW_010378980.1:0-269 GCF_000414095.1 Morus notabilis | reverse complement strand
GGTTTTTTTTTTTTTTTTTTTTTTTTTTTTTTTTTTTTGGCTCTAATGAAGATCATACCATCACCTTTTATCTTTTTTCTACTTTAACTATGGTCTTGATACTTTTTTTCTTTCATTTTATTTTCTCCCTTTGGTCCTACATCTTGAGATTGGTGAGGTTTTTAATACCAAAAAAGCAGGTCAAATATATTGTATATGCAGTTTGTTGTACCACCAAAAACAAAAGGGGGAAAAAAGGAAGAAAAGAGGAGGAAAAAAAAAAAAAAAAA
>NW_010378979.1:0-315 GCF_000414095.1 Morus notabilis | reverse complement strand
TCCGCGGGAGGGCCAACGGGACGTCGAGGAGTGTCGAGGAGCACGGACAAGCCGTATTCTTCTCGGTTCTTGGCAGTGTTAAGAACCGAAGCGCGACGGTTGTCTTCGGGAAGAGCGAGAACCCACTCGACGCGTGCAAGAGCAGAAGCAGGGAGTCGCGGTCGAGGAATAATTTCACTTGCAACAAGAAGCAATGCGTTAGAAAGCTCGACGGACACAATCGGTACTGTCAAGATGAAGTATAGAGAGTGGGGGACCCACAGTATTTGCTGAATACTGTTTGCGTCCCCAAGGGACGCTCACCGTCGAGAGGAT
>NW_010378978.1:0-315 GCF_000414095.1 Morus notabilis | reverse complement strand
CAAATGTGGTAAAACTTTAGCAGTTTGGTTGTTGCTTATTAGTACTTACCTCAATTGGATGTGATTGTTCAAGTGCATCCATGCCTAGGCCATCACTGTAGAAGTCGAGAAATTGAGTCCATATTTTCCACTCGGGAAACAACATATCAGTTGCCATATAACTTACCTGGCAAGTAACAAGACCAAGTGGGCATACCATAATTTACAAACAGTGGCAGAGTCGTGTAAAATTTAATAAAGGGCGCATGTTCCTACTGAGATTTAAAATACTCAAAACTTACCCATGTTGCAAAACCCTCATTAAGCCACAAATGA
>NW_010378977.1:0-315 GCF_000414095.1 Morus notabilis | reverse complement strand
AATAAATAAATCAAATATATATTACTAATTAATTAAAATTAAATTATTAATTAATAATTAAATTCTCGGTTAATCGTTTAATCTAAGGAGATTACTCGATAACGATCAACACTAGTTACGACAATTAGAGTATAACTTAATTACTATGAATTCTCATAAGATATTATAAAGAATTAGGCCTTGTAACAAGGTATCGACAATAGGACCCTTGCTGACTAATGAGTGTTGTCATCATGGAGTGTTCTAAAAGAAGATAAGAAAGCGGGAATTGCTAAATGAGGTTGTGCTTGATCAGGTAAGTACGAACCTCACCTA
>NW_010378976.1:0-315 GCF_000414095.1 Morus notabilis | reverse complement strand
AATAAATAGATAATAATTACTTAATTATTAATTAAATATTAATTTATTATTATTAAGTTTTAAATTTTATTAATAAAATAAGAAATAATATAGTAATTAATTCTTTAGTTAAAGATTAATTGTCAAAAATTAATTATATAACTTATTAATAATAAAACAAGTAATGATAGGTTATTAAATAAATAATTAATAATTAATATATCGATCATATATTATGTTAATTATAATCTATCAATTAGTAAATAGTTAATAAATAAAAAAATTATTAGTAATTACTCAATTAATAATTAATATTAAATTATAATTATCAATATG
>NW_010378975.1:0-315 GCF_000414095.1 Morus notabilis | reverse complement strand
AAAAGAAAAATACTACATCATTACCAAATGAGAAATCACATTAGATAGAAAACAGAGTGTTGACAGATTATATATATAAACACTAAAGAATGTTTTACAAATAATATTAACAAATTTAATACAAACATAATCATAATAACATAAAACAGTGAATACATATATTAACAACTCAATATGTACAGTTAAAAAATCATAGTAATATAATATGTACAATTTTAAAAGTAGATAGAAATAACGTGGAAGAAGTAAGAAATGAGTACCTTAGAGCAATAACAAAAGTGGATAGAGTTGATGCATGAGAAGTAAAAAAAAAAA
>NW_010378974.1:0-315 GCF_000414095.1 Morus notabilis | reverse complement strand
CTCAATCTCTTTCTCCTCCGTTTATTCTCTCTTTCCTCGGTTTATTCAAAACCCTCTAAGTCTCCAGCTTCGCCCAACCCTAGAGTAGCCAAGCCCTTGCCGTAAGTTGGGCTCCAAGGAGAACGCTCCGCCGTCGGATCCGAACTCATTGCCCCCAATTTTGAAGAATTCGCCGGTGATCTCCGCCGCCAAGTTGAAGAGCCCGTTCCCGCCACGACCGCCATCGTCGAACCCTCTCAAGAGAAAGCTGAGCATGGAACCTGCGAATGTGGTGTCTAGGTATGGTTGCATGTTGTTCTTTTGGTTCTTCGCTTT
>NW_010378973.1:0-315 GCF_000414095.1 Morus notabilis | reverse complement strand
AGCGAGAATCATACCACTAGACCAAATGCCCTATGGTAAACTATAATGTCTACAACTGAAAGTTATGCCTTCTGCTTTACTATTTCTGTTCTTTTCTTGTGATTCATCCCATCTTTTGTTGACTGTTTACTTGTAATATTATTGTTGCCTTTCCTAGATGAATGAGTTTAAACTTTAAAATGTGACACATGGACATGATGAAGGGTCTTCACAAGTGAGTAGTAACATTCGTCCACTGACCTGATAAAGTAGTACTTTTTTCTGGTTTTGTAGCATTTGAGTCACAAATGTAATACTATGTTAGCATCTTTAGTA
>NW_010378972.1:0-315 GCF_000414095.1 Morus notabilis | reverse complement strand
GGAAGAATGGCACATGGGAGCTTACCCAATTACTGCAAGGAAAACACCCTGTGGGATGCAAGTGGGTTTTTAATGTCAAATATAGGGCAGATGAAGTGTATACTGGTATAAAGCAAGACTGGTGGCAAAAGGATTCACACAAACCTATGGGATCAACTATTGGGAAACATTTGCTCCAATTGCGAAATTGAATACAATCCAAGTCTAAGTATCCTTGGCAGCCAATCTCAAGTGGCCATTGCATCAACTGGACGTCAAAAATGCATTTCTCAATGGTGATCTTAAAGAGGAAGTCTACATGGAAATTCCTCCGGG
>NW_010378971.1:0-315 GCF_000414095.1 Morus notabilis | reverse complement strand
TTCTTCTGCAGGTCTTGTTCTTGAAAACTTCTACCGGGTTGGGCGGCTCGACGTGACGATTCAAACAGAAAAGCAATATGTTGATTATGAGATGTGCGTAAAAGCCACGGTTGGACAAAAGCTGAAGGTAGTACGACTCAGTATTTTGTCACTGGGCTGTACCCCCCCATTTATACCGATATCGAAAAGAGACAAGAACCCGTTAGTCCAGCACGCCTGTTTCTACATCCCAATTGTGGACTTTATGGGGCAGGAGCAGATGATCACAAGCGATGCTCTTGAAGGGTTCGACGAGTATGCAGTGTCTCAGTTGCG
>NW_010378970.1:0-315 GCF_000414095.1 Morus notabilis | reverse complement strand
AAAAAAAAAGCAATAGTGAGCTTTAAAAAAATGAAATAATTAGCGAACAAATATAAACATGCAAGAAAAAAATTGAAAGAACAATTATCATACAACAAGTACCAAAGAAAATTTAAAATACCTTCATATAACATTTTGAAATAGTAATTGAAAGTTGAAAAATAGGATTTTGTTATGGATTTTATAATAGAAATATTTTATAAGTTGGGTATCATATACGCATGTGGGGTATGAGGAGAGGACAAAAAAACTATCATTAATTTTCATTTTCTAAAATTTAATTATTATTTAATTAAGTCATTTGTCCTTTTTTTT
>NW_010378969.1:0-315 GCF_000414095.1 Morus notabilis | reverse complement strand
AGAGTGAACGTTGGCTCCAGTTTCTCAAGGCCAGGGTGCTAGGAAATTCCACGACCCCCGATAGAGTGGCGCGGTTGCGTAAAGAGGCTGAAGATAATGCCCAGCGCTACCCCTCTCTCAAGGCTGTTCAACAGATCAACGAACGCCTTTCAAGAATTCTGGATATCTGATGGAAGCGATCAATAGCCCGTTCTACGATCCGTATCGAGTGATCCCCTTTCGGGGATACAAGTCTGCAGCTCAGCCACTGGGAGACCATTGTGTTTCGCTGATGCACTTCATCGAGTCGGAAAAGTACCGGGGTATTGATGATTC
>NW_010378968.1:0-315 GCF_000414095.1 Morus notabilis | reverse complement strand
CATACTTCACTTTTCTTTTGAATTTGATTGGAAAACTTGTCAAATAAGTAAACCAGATTTCTTAGAGAGCAAGCAGCTCAATCATAGTGAGACTCTACCTGTGTCATACACTCCCTGCACCTCCCTGTGCCTAGGCGTGTGACCTCCTGTGGTCTCACCACAGTGTGTTTCAAAACTAATTTAATTAAATAATCACATTAGTTATTTCGAGTAATATTAAATCTTGATAATTCATCTTATCTTGTAAATATTACAATAATGACGCAGAGACTCATGGACCTATAATTTCAAGCTCTAATAAAATTAATAATTAAT
>NW_010378967.1:0-315 GCF_000414095.1 Morus notabilis | reverse complement strand
AAACGCACCCATAATGTTAGGCTACTTCGAAATTTGAACATGATTTTTTATTCTCGTTGTTTGAAGATTAATTGGACAAACTTTGTGTTTAACGGCACGAGTTTTGACTTAGGTTTAGCATAAGCAAATTAAAAGAACAGGATAAAAAAGAGAAAAAAAAATCACCATTTACGTGGAAGAAAAACTTTTTAACGGTCATAAAAATAAAATTTATGTAGAAAAAAATCGTGCTAAAATTTAGCATTCGGCAGCAAACGTTTTTTCAATGCAGTGCTCTTGTTTATGCTAAATAATAAGAACTTTTACTTTATTAGT
>NW_010378966.1:0-315 GCF_000414095.1 Morus notabilis | reverse complement strand
TTTTTTTTTATAAAAAAATTGTCATTGTTTTGCAAGAAAAATTTGTCATTTATTTACTCATTATAGTATTAGACGGGCCGTATTTACTTTTAATCTGACCTTTGTTATTAAAGGTTAGATAGTTATGAACTTCTAGAGGCATATACTTTTTTTTTTAGGATAAACTCGTAAATCAGTCAATATAGAGGAGGCTACAAATAACGGAACAATTTCAGTACCCCATACACACTCAGTACTAGAGAAAATAAAATTAGCTAAAAAGTAGGCGACCATATTCCCATTCTAGGAATATGAGACCATAGACCCCCCCCCCCC
>NW_010378965.1:0-314 GCF_000414095.1 Morus notabilis | reverse complement strand
TGAACACATTAAAAAAAACATCTTAATCGAAATTAAAATAAAAAAGTTAAAATATTTTTAAAGATTGAAATTAAATAGAGAAAAAATAAAATTTTAAATTATTGAACTGTTGACAACAATTCAAATTATTAGAATTTAAAGGGTTGTAAATTCTAAAAATCAAGAGTTTAAACATTGTTAATGTTTAAATTGTGCTTCAATATTCTTAAACACAGATTTGAATTCTGAACAAATGTTTGAATCTTGTCGAACAGTGTGAGTTGTTCAAACAAACAGTGGCAAAATTGTACTGTTTGAGTTGAGGATAGGTCAGG
>NW_010378964.1:0-315 GCF_000414095.1 Morus notabilis | reverse complement strand
TTTTCTTAGAGAACCCTTTAACTTTCTCTCTATACTCTCTCTGATGATGGGTTGTCAGAAGGAATAGAATGTAACGTGCGATATGTGGATCATAACCGCTATATATAGATAATTTTCCTGTTATCTTTTGGTATTTCTATTTTAATCCATCATAAAAATAAAAATTACCCTTAAGTCTCTACACGTTAAAGGCCCACACCCTATTAGATACATTAAAGCTTAAAATACTCAAACCTTAATAGATCACTTTTAATTGGACTTAATCTTATATAACAATCCATAACACATAATTATTTACATATAAGCCTAATATTA
>NW_010378963.1:0-315 GCF_000414095.1 Morus notabilis | reverse complement strand
ATTCATAAAACATTATTTACTTTATACACATAAAGCTCAGCAGCGTTTTTAAAACACATGATACATCCACTACCCACTTGCCCACACTCCGCTGCTACATCCTCTTTGCATGCCCAGCAACAAGTTTCAGGGAGCCAATGCCTTATCCGAGCTTCCTACAATACAAACAAACTTAATGAGCTTTCGCTCAGCAAATAACAGTAGGTCATAATAAATGTAATAATTATGCATACCCATATATGCATTCATGTCATATATCCGAAGACACCCTGTACTTCTAAAACGTATATCGTTTATGTTCTTCTTCTTTCATTA
>NW_010378962.1:0-314 GCF_000414095.1 Morus notabilis | reverse complement strand
AGACTTTTTCAAGCAAAAATAACTTCCAAGACAAGTTCAATAACATGAACTACCACGACTCAATCAATATACATATTAATATGTTACATATTCACTTAATTTAAATAAGAAATACATGTTTTAAGACGAAGTATACATTGTTGTTTCCTACATTAAAGCATAAAAAAGATAAATTCCAACCGACGTTCAATAACATGAAATACAGTAAATCAGCTAATATACATATTAATAGGCTATGCATTCACTTAATTGCTATAAAAAATACATGTTTCGAGGATTAATATACATTATCATTTCTTATAACTTAACATATA
>NW_010378961.1:0-314 GCF_000414095.1 Morus notabilis | reverse complement strand
ATACATTATACAATATAAAAATATAATATAAAAAATATTTGAAAATTTGGGCAAGCGGTCGGGCAACGGGCAGCCCGACCAGGCACAGGCAGCCAAAGGCTGCCTGAAGGCCGTTCAAGAAGAAATTCGGGTCGGGTCGAGCAGCCTGAATATTTAGGCAGTTCGGGTTCGGTAATCGGGTAAAAATTCAAACTTTTCGGTGATCACGGGCGGCTCGTCCAAAGTTTCAGCACTAATATAGGTAAACTCTACAATCTATACTGAATTAAAACTGGACATGTATATTTTTTTTTCTCACATATATATATATATAT
>NW_010378960.1:0-314 GCF_000414095.1 Morus notabilis | reverse complement strand
GAAATTTCTCGAAAAGCTAATAATAGATTCTTCTCTCATCGGTTTGGAACAATAGGGCCGTTTTTCTCATTACTAAACTTGTTGAAAAGATAAAATATAACCAAGGTATATCTTACTTATCAGAGGTTGAATCGAACATCAGAAGAAGAATTTGGCCAAAAATTGGGATACGTTCTAGAAAATGAAACTTCCATCAAAGAGAAGCAAATGAAAGGCTTTCATAAAAATTCTCCTAGAATCGAGAATGAAGTTTTCATTCTATACTTGTCAGATCATGAATTAGTAACTGCATCCAATCTCCAAAAGATCCCAAT
>NW_010378959.1:0-314 GCF_000414095.1 Morus notabilis | reverse complement strand
CATGAACAAGCCTATGTCCCTAGTACTTTTTGCCAGAAATTGCTGGCGCCATGGGAAAGAGAACATTGCCGACAGGGGCTTTACGATGGAAAACACGTATTCCTGACTCATTACTTTTCTGTGGTTGAACGCGATTACCTGTTGAGCACGAATGAGCAACTGTTTGGAATATCGGGTAAAGGCCCAAGCGGAGGTGAGTCCGCTCGAAAAATGCTCGCACAGCCTGATGGGCCGATGCTTGACTGCACGCCTTCGCAAAAACCATTGTGCACAGCAGTCATGCCCATCAGAGCGGACGTGATAGTGGTCTGGCC
>NW_010378958.1:0-314 GCF_000414095.1 Morus notabilis | reverse complement strand
CCGCAGCCTTGGCGTTCGGGATCCGTGAAGAAAACATCTTCCCGATGTGGGACCACTCACAGCTATCAATGACTGTGTTCATCATATCTCGAATTTGTTGCCAATCAGTTTTCATTCAAACTCCTTTTCATTGTTGTGTTTCAGCAAGATACGTTGAGTGTGTTTCTGTGAACTGGTGAAAGGCAGCTTCGGGTCGAATTTAGCCAGTCATGGATGCGATGTGCACTGGTCAAGTCGAATGCAAACGACTGGTCACATCGAATGCAAACGGGTGGTCAAGTCGAATGCAATCAAGTGGTCAAGTACGGTGCAAT
>NW_010378957.1:0-314 GCF_000414095.1 Morus notabilis | reverse complement strand
TATATATAAATGACTTTTAATATCTGGTTCAAATTTGAACCAAACCCTTTAGGAATCATGTCAAACAATATGTATTTGAAGTCTTCTCATGTATTCCTCCAATAACCTTTCTTTTAATGAATGATAAAATCAAACTCTCATATTAATTAGTATTAGTCTCCAGGACTTGCCGACCAATTTGCTATCCACTAACTAATACAAAGTACGTAGACGTAGTATTATTCCTTGATTTAACAATTTTCTTTTCCCCCAGATGATCACTGAAAGAGCTTGTCATTGTTAGGCACATCAAAACATATATATATATATATATA
>NW_010378956.1:0-314 GCF_000414095.1 Morus notabilis | reverse complement strand
TTTTCATAGATCACTTTGCAATTAAATACCTTATGGCCAAGAAGGATGCTAAACCGAGACTCATGCGTTGGGTGTTGTTATTACAAGAATTTGATTTAGAGATAAGAGATAAAAAGGCACAAAAAATCTTGTGGCGGATCACCTTTCTAGACTTGAATTATTGAAGGAAAAAGAATTGCAAAAGCCTTAAATTGATGATAATTTTCTTGACGAGCAGCTATTCACCATTTCTTCTACAAAGTCGCTTCCTTGGTGTGCCGATATCGTGAACTACCTTGCGGCTAAAATTGTACCTCCGGAATTTTCTTATCAAC
>NW_010378955.1:0-314 GCF_000414095.1 Morus notabilis | reverse complement strand
GAGGCCATTGACGACCTTCCTAATGCCCCTGAAGATCCGGACATGGTGTATGCAATTTCTAACAAATTCAGGACCAGTAACTCTCACCTAAATTTTGTTCTCACCACTTTCTTTTGTGACCCATTTTAGACCAGAACAAGTCAAGGGGGATGATCACAGCCACGTCCTTACCTGGGTCGCTCCAAAAGTCTGAACAAGTTTTCTGGTCATCCTCTTGCCTGGGCAGTCGAAGAATTGCCGATTTAAATATGTTAAATGGTTTTTTGGTTTCCTTATTTCTTTTCTGAAAGTATGAAATTGAGCCCTTAATATTT
>NW_010378954.1:0-314 GCF_000414095.1 Morus notabilis | reverse complement strand
TATCGTTTGTTTCTTTACATTTTTATTTTACTATTTTTACTTGTGTTATTTTCTTTTTTTCTTTCCTGAATTGTTTATTTTGTTGCTCAAAAGAATTGTTTATTTTGAATTTTTCTTTATTTCTAGTTAATGAAATCCCTTATTGAACTAAAAAACTCCAAGCTCAAAGCTTCAACAAAAAAAAAATCGAGAGAACATATAAATGATAATATTAAAGTAACAAATTAAATTATCTAAGGTGTGTGTTAGACGGGGATATGAAGAGTAAAGAGGGTGTGTGAATAATACCACCCTTAATAATTTTATGAAAATAG
>NW_010378953.1:0-314 GCF_000414095.1 Morus notabilis | reverse complement strand
AAAAAAAACATTATTATTATCGGTATTTATTTACTTTTTTTTCTCAAAGTGCAATGTAACGAATGTTTAAATCTCAACCATCTCAGAGCTTATTTCGTTGCATTTTTGAGTTATGATGATTTGAGCATAGATCTTTAGTTAAATTTGAGTTATAACTTGAGTTAAAGCTGTAACTAGAGTTTGTGTTTGATTGTGTACATTTGAGTTATGATTTGAGATGAGAATCTTTTTAAGTTTGCGTTTGGGCGGATCAAAACTTGAGTTTATATTTATATAGTATTTTAATAAAAACTCAATGATGAAAAATTTTAATA
>NW_010378952.1:0-314 GCF_000414095.1 Morus notabilis | reverse complement strand
TAATAATATTATCCAATTTGAGTAGCAACAAAAAAAAAAAAAAGTTCCGCGTGTTCGTGTCTTCATAACACATAACAAAAACAAGAAGGGGACAAATAAATCACTGAAGAAAATCTCCCCTCTTAAATTTTTTTTCCTTTTTTATTTTTAATCTTTGTGGACTCATAAGTTTAAGTAAAAGAATTAAATAAAAATTTAAATTTTATGAGAAAAAAATATTATAATAAAAAATTTTAAATAATAACGTAAGATAGTCTAACAATTCTAAGTAATTTCTAATAACATTATTTGCACTGATACCTACTCCCCTTTCT
>NW_010378951.1:0-314 GCF_000414095.1 Morus notabilis | reverse complement strand
TTGTTGGGGTTTTGCCTTACCAATTTCCGTATATTTTCTTTTCCTGATTTTCTTGAGAAACTGACACACCGCAAAAGAAAAGAAAGAAGCTTAAAAAAAAGGAAAAAAATACAAACACTTGGATGAAAACATAGAGAGAGAAGGGTTAAAAAGCAATGAAAATGTCAAAAAGGAAAATAAACGTAAAATGGCGGGCATTTATCTCTTTCCACTTTTTCTTTTTCTTTTTTCTTTTCCTTTCTTTTTCGGTTTTTCCATTTTCAGCTTCTCAGCCATAAGGTTAACACCAACATTTTCTCTTTCTTTTTTTTTTT
>NW_010378950.1:0-314 GCF_000414095.1 Morus notabilis | reverse complement strand
CGTAACGTCGCAACTGTCATTTGAATTTATCCAACCGCCATATGGTTTAAACATTGATTTAAACACAGTTTGCTTCCTCGATTCTCTGAAAGTTTTCTCTGCAAGAAACTGACATACACTTTCAAATTATCATTGGCGAATTGTCTGATACACATTATGGCTCGAACATCTCTGGTCGCCCGATTCGAACAATCAATCACTCTCAATGCCCTCCGAGCATACATTGCCGAGTTCATCTCAACCTTCTTCTTTGTCTTTGCTGTCGTTGGCTCTGCTATGTCATCGCGTGAGTGTGTGTATATATATATATATAT
>NW_010378949.1:0-314 GCF_000414095.1 Morus notabilis | reverse complement strand
GGACCTTCTCCCCGCCACGGTCCGGCACATCGTCGAACTCAGGCAAGGCGGTTACGAGGTTGCGCAATTTGACGAAATTCACCGAGAGCGGATCGACATCCGGGTGAAGTTCGGCAAGCTGAATGGCAATTTCCTGTACATCAACCCATTTAAGACTCATGAGACGTCCTTGAATCAGTGCGGCGCTTCGGCTGCATGGTTGAGCGAATACTTGGGGATTTCAACCGTCAGGTCTTCATTTCCGACGACTGCCTGACAGGACAGGCGCGACTGCACTTCCAGCCCCCAGGCCTTGTCCAGCATGTCTTCTTCCA
>NW_010378948.1:0-314 GCF_000414095.1 Morus notabilis | reverse complement strand
ATTATTTAATCATAACGTGTGTAATACACTATAATAGATAATAATAATAATAATATTGGAATTATAAAATTATATTAATTAGTATTATTTATATAATATGCCATTAATATAATATAATATAATATAATAATAATATCATATTATATTATATTATAAAATAGTAATATTAAAATTATTAATATAATCATGATATTATTTATTACAATATTACAATTATATTATATTATATCATATTATTGTATTATTATATTTTATTGTATATATCATATTGTAATATTATTATATATTATATTATAAGATATAATTACATTATA
>NW_010378947.1:0-314 GCF_000414095.1 Morus notabilis | reverse complement strand
GTTTGTTGTTAATTGAAGCCAAATATAAAATGTTCCCCTCGCTATCCAGTGCCTGCTTTTTATGTTGCATTTGGACGTTGGGGAACTACATTGGATTAAACCTTTTAGTCTAACTTGTTTTCTCAAATTCCAGGCTGGGGGTGCGCAAAATATTGTTTAGGAAAAACCGAGTGTTTTACATGTTTTCTCGCCAGCAAAATATTTGGGTTTAAAAAAGTATGTCTAGGCGTATCTAGAGCTTAAATTAATAACCAAAGCCAAAAATAGAGAAATTGAGTGTTTTTCTTGTTTTCTTGCATCACTCATGTTATTTA
>NW_010378946.1:0-314 GCF_000414095.1 Morus notabilis | reverse complement strand
GAAAGCAAAGCAAAGCAATCAGCAAACCAAAGTCAGACCCATTCATTAGCAGATAACAATCATCTTGTGGTGGGTCGCGGTGTTCCTAAAAGAACAAGAAAATGGCAGCAACGGCGGCGTACGCGGCGGCGGCCTCCGCTGTTATGGTCCCTCGCCTCTCCGGCCAACCGCCCTCTCGCTGCTCCGCCTTGCCTCCTCTCCCGCCTCGCCTTTCCTCTTCCGCTCTTCGTCTTAAGCCAGTTTCAGGTGATTTTCCGTTTGGCATTTCGTTGTACACTTGTGTTCAAAAAGGAGTTGAAAGTGTTTTTTTTTTT
>NW_010378945.1:0-314 GCF_000414095.1 Morus notabilis | reverse complement strand
GAGTATCTCAAAAGTTTTTTGAAAATTTTTGTTATACACGATCCGCCTCCGCACCACGCTTCCGCACCCGAATTCGATTCGGGAACCAGCAAAAATATCTTTTGCTTCTTCACTAAGTTCGCCGGCCATTTTCCTTACGTCCTTTCCATGTGTCTTAATCTTATCCCTCCATCCATTTATTCACTTTAATTCTCAATCATCCATATATAATAGTTATCTTTTTCCAGTTTAGTTTAATACCTAATCGGTGCGCGATTTATCTGCATTTTTCAGACAGTTGGTCAACTTGGTCAACTTTACTCAACCTTGCCTAA
>NW_010378944.1:0-314 GCF_000414095.1 Morus notabilis | reverse complement strand
CACAGCCCCGGGACTGCCCCGGGTCAGCCCTGGGAGTACCCTGGGACAGTGCCGGGGCAGCCACGATACAGCCCCGGGACAGCCCCGGTACAGCCACGGGACAGCCCCGGGAAAGCCCCGGGACAGTCCCGGTACACCCCGGACAGACTCGGGGCAGCCCCGGCGTAGCCCCAGGATAGCCCAGGGTCAGCCCCGAGATTGCCCTGGGAAAGCCCCGGGGCAGGCACGATACAGCCCCTGTACAGCCCCGGGACAAACCCGGTACAGCCCCAGGGCAGCCCCGGTACAGCCCCGGGACAGCCCCGGGTCAGCCC
>NW_010378943.1:0-314 GCF_000414095.1 Morus notabilis | reverse complement strand
CCGGAGCTGCCCCGGGGCTGTACTGTTGCTGTCACGGGGCTGTACTGTGGCTGCTCCGGGGCTGCCACGGGGTTGTACCGGGGCTACCCCGGGGCTTTACCGGGGCTACCTTAGGCCAGTCCCGGGGCTGTACCGGGACTTTCCTGGGGCTGTACCGGAACTGTCCCAGGGCTGCCCCGGGGCTGCCCCGGGGCTGTCCCGGGGCTGTACTGGGGCTGTCCCGGGGTTGTCCCGGGGCTGACCAGGGGCTGTACCGGGGATGCCCCGGGGATGTCCTGGGGCTGTTCTGGGGCTGTACTGGGGCTGCCCCGGGG
>NW_010378942.1:0-314 GCF_000414095.1 Morus notabilis | reverse complement strand
AAAAAATAGAATATTCATCAAACAATGGTGTTGCTTGTTGCAATAATTCCTAAAAATCGCATATTAATTTTAGAATGAAAAACATAAATGAAATTTTTGACCCATCCCAGCCCCTGGGCTCCCCACCACGAAGGGCGTGGGCTTTTTGACAGCGTTTAACTTTTTTTTTTTCATTTTTTGAGGTCATTTTTTGTAGGCATGCCCAAAAAAATGTAACAATCATGTCTGCAAAATTTCATAACTGTTTGCTGTCATTTTTATTTTCTTTTATTTTTTAAGGACAAAAAATAAAGAAAATCATAAAAAAATAGAAT
>NW_010378941.1:0-314 GCF_000414095.1 Morus notabilis | reverse complement strand
GGGGCTGTAGCCGGGCTGTCCCGGGGCTGTACCGGGGCTGTCCCGGGGCTGTTCTGGGGCTGTTCTGGGGCTATCCCGGGGCTGTACCGGGGCTGCCCCGAGGTTGTCCCGGGGCTATACCAGGGCTATACCGGGGCTGTACCGAGGTTGCCCCGAGGCTCTCCCGGGGCTATGCCGGGGCTGTACCAAGGCTGCCCCGGGACAGTCCCGGGGCTGTACTGGGCCTGTCCCGGGGATGTACGGGGGTTGTCCCGGGGCTGTACCGGGGCTGCCTCGGGACTGTCCCGGGGCTGTACTGTGGCTGTCCCAGGGCT
>NW_010378940.1:0-314 GCF_000414095.1 Morus notabilis | reverse complement strand
AACCAAATTAACTTTAGGAACCATTTGTGTGATTAACTCAAACTTTAAGGCTCCGTTTGGTAAGAGGGGTCGAGAGGAGGAGGGATGGAGAGGACTATGATAATTCTTTGTGTTGTTTGGTATAGGGGATAAATAGTTAAAAAAAATGGACGAATAAATGTTTATTTAATTACTTTTTTGTCTTTTTTTACTAATTTCATACTAAACTTTTTAATAATAAAATGGTCCTTTTAAATCTGTAATATGTAAATTGTACGAATCCTTGCATTAGAGGAGGGATGCAAAATAATAGGTCTAAGTAGAGAGAGTCTCCT
>NW_010378939.1:0-314 GCF_000414095.1 Morus notabilis | reverse complement strand
ATATACAATATTATTGGTCCTGTGATTTTTTCCCTTCTTTTTCATGTACAAGAATGTTGACGAAATTCAGAATTTAATCTCTCCAGAACACTCGCGTCGTGACTCTCACAAATTAATTAAAATATAAATGCAGAAAATAAAAGAAACACAAAAATTTATAGTGCTTCGGCAGAATCTCATTGCTTACGTCCATTTGTGGATACACTAAATCTCGAAGAGTACAAAAGACCTCCCTTTTAACAGAAAATGGTGCGTAAAAATTAAATGAGGAGCTGAACCCTTATTTATAAGTCCTCATGTACATGATATCTCTT
>NW_010378938.1:0-314 GCF_000414095.1 Morus notabilis | reverse complement strand
AACTATGCATATTGGCGTAGACTCTCTCAATTTCGGTCATTACAAGCGTAAATTGTCCAACAACACCACCATTAAAAATGGACCTTTCAAGACAGAAGGAAAAAAAAAAAAATTGCTTTTCATTAGAGTGCAAAATAGGGTTACAAGTGTGCAAAATGGATTAATGATACTCATTTTTTGGTGCCAAATGAGGGTGAAAAAGTTATTTTTGGGCATTTTAAAAATATTTGACGATCAAAAAAGGATTTCCTTCACAGTTGATTAATGGAAGCGAACTCTACCGAGGAAAAACAACCTACCAAGAAAAAAAAAAA
>NW_010378937.1:0-314 GCF_000414095.1 Morus notabilis | reverse complement strand
TTTTTTTTTGCGAATATGAAAACGCTGAAATTGATGAAAGTAGGGATTTTATTTCTTAGAAAAGAATTGTGATTCTGAAACTTTCATTTCCTAAGGTTTCTTAGAAATCAAAGAGAAGAAATAACACATTAAGTGAGAGAATGTGTAGAGAGATATCCCAACTATGACTGATCAGCCAGACGTACCTCTGTTCCAAATTGAGTACTTACAGAGGCTATTGATCTGATGACTCCAATCGGATATTCCACAATCCAATGATGAAATCTAAAAACCCTAACGATAACAAACCCACAAACACCGAAAGAACAGAAAGA
>NW_010378936.1:0-314 GCF_000414095.1 Morus notabilis | reverse complement strand
ATATATATATATATATATATATATGATTGATACAATCCTCTCTCTCTGTTATTATTATATATTATCACTGTCATTATTGTTATTATATTATTATTTTTATTATTTGCTGTAATTGTTTGGTCTTTTTTTAATTTTTGCTGGAAATTATTCCTCTTCGAGTAGTTTTTTCATTACATATATATATGTCATGTGTGAGTGTTTTGATGGTACGATTTTTATGGATTTTGTGCATAATACTCGCTTAGCATTACTTGCTAAGCAGACAGGACATGTATAAGAGCCTCTTTTTCTTTTCTTTTCTTTTCTTTTCTTTT
>NW_010378935.1:0-314 GCF_000414095.1 Morus notabilis | reverse complement strand
CAAGAGAGAAATCCAAGATCCAGCCAAAAATTCTTTCTTCTATCTGTTAACTTAATTCTCTTTTGTTATTTGGATATTAATTTAGCCATGGATTATTCTGGAAATTTAGTTTCTGTAATTACCATTATGAACTAATTTGTTAAGCCAGATCTGCTAACGGAACCGAGGTTGTAAGGATGATGTTTGCTTGAGGAATGTTGATTAATTCTATTTCCTGTTCATCTATGTATGCTTAATGGTTATTTCTGTTTTTGACAAGCCATCGATCATAGAATACAAGACTAAGATTAATACTAGAAAGGTTAATTTTAGTT
>NW_010378934.1:0-314 GCF_000414095.1 Morus notabilis | reverse complement strand
GAGTTATGCATCAAAAATCTGACAAGCACTTTGTCAATGTACGATGCCTAAGACAACGCCAACAGCCTTCTCTTGCAATCTCGAATAATCTTGATCCCAAGAACATAGCTTTCCTTTCTCAAATCTTTCATTTGTAATTGGTTGGCTAACCATTCTTTTACGTTGCACATGCATTCTACATCATTCCCAATGAGTAGAATATCATCCATGTAAAGAACCAGGAAGGCCATTTTCTTGTCCTTAATATACTTGTAGACACATGGTTCATCTTGGTTTTGATCAAATCCACAAGACTTCACAACCTTATAAAAAAA
>NW_010378933.1:0-314 GCF_000414095.1 Morus notabilis | reverse complement strand
TTTTTCATTTCTTTTTTCTTTCATTGATGTAGGCAATTGATGTCAATACGGAGAAAAAAGTTGGAAAAATGAAAGAGGAAGTGAAGAGGATGCTTGATGTTGCTCCCCCAAATCCTTCGGAAACCCTCCATTTGATTGATACAATCCAACGCTTAGGCTTTGCTTATCATTTTGAGAGTGAAATTACTGAAAATCTAAGAGAGATTAACAAACTAAGTCTTGAGGGACTCGATGATGATATTTATATCGTTTCACTTTGGTTTCGTTTGCTAAGCCAAGAAGGATACAATATATCAAGTGATACATTCACCGTA
>NW_010378932.1:0-314 GCF_000414095.1 Morus notabilis | reverse complement strand
AATTCCTCTTTGAGGCTCTCTGCTTCTTTATCAACTCACTTCCATGATCTGAATTCTTCACTTAGCACATCAAGCAACCTTTTAAACAATGGGGCTAGCAAAAGCTCCGCCATTTCTCTCCCTGATCAGCCAAATTAGGAGTGGGCAACAGATAAATTGATTTTAATGTAGAGTTTTGATTAAGATGTGCAATACAATAATCAAATTAATTAGTTCTTTGCTTTATAGGCCGGCATCAATCACATAAATAATTTAAAACAATATGCCGAGTCTTAACTCATAATTATATTTTTTACTCAAACCAAATCCAACTA
>NW_010378931.1:0-314 GCF_000414095.1 Morus notabilis | reverse complement strand
GTTTGATTTGGTTTAATATATAACTAAATTAACCTTACACGGCTGAGAATAAGATGAATAACAACTCCATCTATGAAAATAGGGGAGTTTTTCGGTAGCACTAACATTATGATCGTTAAATTTGGTCAAAATCAAATCAGATTGAAAAAATATGTAAAATAGACAGTTTTTTATATAAATCTGACGGCTGAAAAATAGAGAGCTATTAATAATTTATTTTTTCTGATCCTACCGAAAAAAAATCCCTAAAAATATTTTTTTTTAAAAAAAGGAAACTTGTACCCAATATCCTTCCAGGCCCACCTTATATCTTT
>NW_010378930.1:0-314 GCF_000414095.1 Morus notabilis | reverse complement strand
CCGAGGCCAGCAAGAGCATCAAGCATCTGGAATGGTTCGAAGTTGCAGAAACTCGTGGTCATATCGAAGACGGCAAGGTTGCCCACTACCAGGTCACCCTGAAAGTTGGTTTTCGCATTGCCAATAGCTGATCAACGCTGAACTTTAGCGCTGGCTGAATGCCATATCCTCCGCTACACAGAGAAGCCCGCTGTTGCGAACAATCGTTGGCGTGGTTAATTTTTTCAGGTCCTTCGACTGACGAAGGTGCCTGTTCTGGCCTGACGAAGGAGTGTGACCATGAAGAAGTTTCTATTGGCGGTAGGTTTGTTGAG
>NW_010378929.1:0-314 GCF_000414095.1 Morus notabilis | reverse complement strand
GAAGCTGCATTGATATTAATTCGGCATGGTGAGTCTTTGTGGAATGAGAAGAACTTGTTCACTGGTTGCGTTGATGTGCCTTTGACAAAGAGAGGCGTAGATGAAGCAATCGAGGCTGGTAAAAGAATTAGCAGCATACCAGTAGATTTGATATATACATCTTCCCTGATTCGCGCACAGATGACAGCTATGCTTGCGATGACTCAGCACCGCCGCAAGAAGGTAACTTCGCTTATGCTTTTAGAATTTGTTGTTTTATTCGATGACATATCTGGTAATTTAAATTGCTTAGTTTTCTAACTAAACAAGTTGTT
>NW_010378928.1:0-314 GCF_000414095.1 Morus notabilis | reverse complement strand
CATAACTTTTTATCTACAAATCGTTACTAGGCCTATAATATACCAAATCAAAGCTCTTTTTGAGCTCAACAATCATAACAAGGCGTAGCCTGCCAACCCAATATTTCGGGCCAAAATTCACTCGTTTTCATCAGTTTCGGAGGGAAAAAATCGTGAACTATGACTGAAAATGACAATAACTTTTTATCTGGATATCGTTACTGGGCCTATAATATATCAAATCGAAGCCCTTTTTGAGCCCTACAATCATGGCAAGGCATAGCCAGCCAACCCAATTTTTCAAGCCAAAATTCACTTGTTTTCATCAGTTTCGG
>NW_010378927.1:0-314 GCF_000414095.1 Morus notabilis | reverse complement strand
ATTTTCAATGCCGACCGCGACGGCGAAGATTGTATTTCCTTGAAGATGAAGTGGTTGTGATTGAATTTTCCCCAACTTCTTCTGGAGCTATATAGTCAGGATCTTCAGCTTTGTTCACATCTTCTAGTAAGTCAGTATGAATCCAGGAAGACCAATCTATATCAGTATCCAATTCCCAAGTTAACTCCTGTCTTTGCATGTCATTGACCTTCTCAATCAATGTTTGTAACATATGATAATTCAACACTTCATAATCCCTGTACAAAATCAAAAGGGAATAAATTGAATCCCCGAAACCAGATTCTTATCAAATC
>NW_010378926.1:0-314 GCF_000414095.1 Morus notabilis | reverse complement strand
ACCTTTGAAAAATGTAAACAAATAAATGAACATGATTTCATATGTATGCAAATTGCAAACAGAACATAACAAATTAAGCGTCTTGGAAATGGTCACCGATTCAAGCGTCTTCAAAATGATCACCAATTTTCTATTTTTAAATTATAACCAGCAATTGCTTCGTGAGGAAGGTAATGGATCTTTTCATGGAATTAAAATTGGGCGCAATGTGGCTTCCATTTCACATCTTATGTTATGACACATTCCTTTTTTGTCGAGCTTCGACTCGAGAATTTTCTGCAATCAGGACTTGCGTAGCTAAGTATGAAGAGCGG
>NW_010378925.1:0-314 GCF_000414095.1 Morus notabilis | reverse complement strand
TATTTCAATTGGGAAATGCAGATTAAGATCATTCAAGAGAGAAATCGTTACCTCAAAAATTTAAGATCTCTACGGCATTTCTACTTGCTCCAAAATGTTTCACTGCAGAAATAAAGCAGCTTCAGCTTTCAATCTTCACGGGAGAGAGGAAGTAGAAAAGAGAAATGAAGAAGAGAAAAGGGGGGAGAAAATGGAGAGGGCAAGAAGAGGCTTCAGCCTTCACGGGAAGGGAGGGAGACCGAGAGATTGTGTTTGTGAAGTGTGAATTGAATCCGATTGCTTTGCCCTAATGCCAGTAGGCAGCCACTATCAAC
>NW_010378924.1:0-314 GCF_000414095.1 Morus notabilis | reverse complement strand
TATATATATATATATTGTTTTAATATAATTTTATATAAATATATTATTTTAATGTAATTTTAATCAGATCACTAATATGTATCCTTACCGTTGAAAACTCATATTTTGAAGATATTTCGAGTTTTTGACAATTTAATTTGTGTGACGGCTTTTTCAATTCCCTATTTTTCATTTATTATCATACATATAATTTTCAAAGAAAAACAAAAGATATTTTTAAAAGAGCTTACTTTTTTTTGTTGGTCTTAAAAAAGAGCTTACTCAGTTGCAAAAGACATGCTAATGAGTACGAAAATGTTCTTGAGCAAAAAAAA
>NW_010378923.1:0-314 GCF_000414095.1 Morus notabilis | reverse complement strand
CATGGCCAGTTTCTTCATGTGGTTTTCTCTTATCTCCCTTATAGCCTTATACCCGTAGAACCATTAAGTCAGAAATCACAAACTTGCAAACTATTAAATTACAACAGTGAGGGGTGTTTTAAAAACATGTTTTCGCCCACTCAAATTGCGCAAGGCAACTGATGATATACTTCAGAACAATATGAAATAGCGCGCGGCGAGCCTGATTGCTTCACCAAAAGTTAAGCCTTCTTAATGGTTTAGACAGTAATTATCTGAGGCCATACTTGGTGATCGCTTCTTCTTCTTCTTTTTCTTCTTTTTTTTTTTTTTTT
>NW_010378922.1:0-314 GCF_000414095.1 Morus notabilis | reverse complement strand
AAAATGGTTTTTTTTTTTTTTTTTTTTGGGTGGGAGCCAAACAATTATATATGATAAATTGTAATTATTAGCATAATTAAACTGGCTTTTTTAGCGTTGCTTGGAGAGGGATAAAGCAAAATGAGAATACATAAATGAAGAAATGAATTATGAGTTTGCTTTTGACTCGGAGGGGAGAATCACAAAATTTGCGCAATAATGCTAATAGATGACGGACAAAAATTAATTTAGCCTTTGAGAAGGTGTATAAGTTGACATCAAGGGCAACTGGAAAATAAAAATTATATAGAGTTAGGGTTAAAACAAAAGTCCGT
>NW_010378921.1:0-314 GCF_000414095.1 Morus notabilis | reverse complement strand
TAGATATTGATGAGTCCAAGCTTGTCTGCCAGGAACTCGAAAGTGTGTCTTGATAGCCCTTTTAGTGAGAATGTCTGCTACTTGTTGACCCGTTGGAACATACACTATGTTGATCACTCTTGTTTCTAACTTCTCCTTGAGAAAATGTCTGTCCACTTCCACATGTTTAGTCCTATCATGGTGAACTGGATTGTGTGCTATGCTGATGGTGGCTTTATTATCACAGTAAAGGTGTGCTGGAAACTCAACTTTAATCTTCAGCTCTTCTAGCAACCTTTTTATCCAGATGATCTCACATATTCCGTGTGCCATGG
>NW_010378920.1:0-314 GCF_000414095.1 Morus notabilis | reverse complement strand
TGTCTATCCAAAGTAGCCAGTGTGAGGTGACATTTGCCTTTCTTATTAATGGAAACAGACATTGGAAGTCTAAAAGCCACAAACAAATCTTCTTATAGGCTGGAAAGTCCAAAAAGTGAATGAGAATTCTTTGTTACATTCGCTTTGTTAGTTCAAGTCAAAACTCAAGTTTTTTGTTACAGTGTTTTCTTTTACAAAAATTTAAATTCAACTTTTACTGCTACAATGTTTTCTCTCACATGAATTCACTTTTTAACTCAAGTAATCAACTCGAACGAGTAAAATGAACGAGTTTAGTAAGGAAGAAAAAAAAA
>NW_010378919.1:0-314 GCF_000414095.1 Morus notabilis | reverse complement strand
TTTTGATGTGGCACTCGTCCTCTGAATAGCTGAAGGCTGTCTTAACCCGGGTGAGCCTGCTACCAGCGAGCTGGGGGCGATCTTGGAAAACTATACGGAAGAAATTAGGGTCAGCGGTGTAACAACCTGACGGCGACAGGAAAAGCAATCGAAGGTACATACTTAGCATCCCGAAGGACCTTTTCACCCCTTTTCGTTTAAAGGGCCTGTCCTCGAGGTGGACGTCGAACATGCCTTTGACTAGGAGGAACATAGGCTTCCATCCGTGAGACGACGATGGCAGTCCCTTTATTAACCTTCCAAATTTGGGCTCC
>NW_010378918.1:0-313 GCF_000414095.1 Morus notabilis | reverse complement strand
TTTGTAAATTTGGTTTTTGTTGTTATTTGCATTGATTCGAAGAATGTTAGGGATTGTTGTTACTTACTAAGTAAATGGAAGAAGGAAATAGAAAATAGAAATGTTATGGATTTTTGTTCGAGTTTAGTCGTTTTTTATGGTTTTGAGAATTTAATTGATTAAGAATTGTGTCTATATGTTATTCTACATGTTAATATAATGTTAATTTTGGTGTTTCAAAATTATGTTCGATGTTTTGTTTTGGTGTAGGCGTTTGATTTTTTGCCTCCGTCACTGTTTGCACAGTTCCTCTGACGTAATCCTGCTATTTTCA
>NW_010378917.1:0-313 GCF_000414095.1 Morus notabilis | reverse complement strand
TTGCATGTTTGGGTCTGGGCTGCGTGAGTACAACATTATTGGGCCTAATAATGGCTCAATAAGGGTTGGGCCTCAAAATATCGGTGAAATTGGGGCCAATTTCAGTAAGATATGTACTGAATCTTCAAATTTCGGCCTAATTAGTGATGGGACTGGGTTTTTTGGTACAATTTTCGACCAGGATGGTAGTGTTTTCAACCATGAACCTCGAAATTTCTCTAAGTTCGGAGAGACTAAGGCCAACCCGAACGAGAATTGGAAAACGTCACCATATTCCTATGCTTCTTGTGCTCAGACAAAGATTTCAGATGCC
>NW_010378916.1:0-313 GCF_000414095.1 Morus notabilis | reverse complement strand
AGTGTTGCTCGTTTATAAGTAACCAACAAAACATGTCGAGCAATTTCAAACAATGTCATCGATGTCGGCTTGTTTTTATCAATTGAAATGAACACCTCCTACTTTAAGACGTCTTATGACCATAAGTTATAGCTTAAGTATTGAATACAATAAGTTTTAATCCTATTAAGGATTGTTTTAGCTTTTTAGAACAATCTTCAAGGCACCTCGCGATGGCGTTCGATGCATTGCAAAGAAGATGACCAGAGAAGATGGAGATGACCGGAGAAGACAAATAGCTCTAGCGGAATCGCGAAAATGGGACGTTGTCATA
>NW_010378915.1:0-313 GCF_000414095.1 Morus notabilis | reverse complement strand
AAAAAAAAGACAAAAAAATGAATAATTTACTTTTAAGAGTATATAAATCTAGAAATTTTCTCTCTTTTAAAGGTAATTTCTCTTTTCAATCATTTTCTGTACCATTTGGGTCAAACAAGAAATAAAGGAAAGGAAAGGAGCTACCTAAACAATAGGTAAATAAAAATTGTGAGATAAGATAGGAAATATCATATTTTTTATTTTGGGAAACATCATATTAGTAGACACAATTATCAAATATATTGAACATAGCACATTAGATTAGCAGATATCATCATATCAAGGAAAATACTATACCAGTTCAAAAAAAAAA
>NW_010378914.1:0-313 GCF_000414095.1 Morus notabilis | reverse complement strand
AATGTATTGATTTTGAAAGATTGTTGTGTGTGTGTGTGTGCGAGAATAAAAAATGAACTTTTTTTGCTCCTCTTATCAGGGGGTTTACAGAGTAGAACCGTTATAATAATACACAAAGGATTCTAAAAAAAAGAGAGAGAGAAAGCTAGAATTGCATGAACTGTAATTTAATCAGTGAATTAAAAAAGAAAAAAGAAAAAAAAACCTTTCACTCTCAATATGCGCTTCTTGATTTCCTGTGCACAAGCTTCACAATGCATGTAAACCTTAAGCACCACGGTCACAACTTGTGGCTGAAAGATAGAAAAAAAAA
>NW_010378913.1:0-313 GCF_000414095.1 Morus notabilis | reverse complement strand
TTTTCACTTTTCTTTCTCTTCTACTAAATAATATGAGAAAAAACTATTTTACTTCATTACTTAGGTATTCTACTTCTCCTTCATTCCTCTTTTCTATCTATTCTAATAAACATAGCATAAAATAAGGTGAGTCTTAGTTATAACCCCATGCTATGAGATCCACCTTCTATTAATAGGTGGTGCTTAACACCATTGATGTCTTATAACATTGTTCTTATTAGTATTTATAATAACAACTTGTGTTATATATATGTTATTATTCTTACTAATATTTATTTTTTGGCTTAAAAATGTTAGTTGATACCATGATGAA
>NW_010378912.1:0-313 GCF_000414095.1 Morus notabilis | reverse complement strand
TTTTTTTTTTTTCAGATTACTTACTTCAAATGCGGTGGCGTGTCGCTTGGTTCTGCAATGGAACACCATACAGTAGATGGAACCTCAGCTATGCACCTTATGAATTCCTGGTCTCAGATTGCTCGTGGCCTTGACATTACAATTCCACCATTTCTAGACAGATCATTACTTGATCCTCGCAACCCTCCTCAACCTAAGTTCAATCACATAGAATACCAGCCCACTAATTCAAACAAGATAATCTCTCTGCAAAATCATAGCACGATCACTTCCATTTTCAAGTTGACCAAGGACCAACTTAGCACAATGAAAT
>NW_010378911.1:0-313 GCF_000414095.1 Morus notabilis | reverse complement strand
ACACTTGTAGTACTGCAATTGGCCGATTGATCCATCAAGAAACCACGTAAAATAGTTGAATACGTGTTATTGCAAGTTGATAAGTTTTACTATCCCGTGGATTTCGTTGTTTTAGACACTCAGTCAATGGTTGATGTAGAGTCAAAAATCTCGATCATCCTTGGAAGAGCATTCCTTGCGACAGCAAATGCCCTAATTAATTGTAGAAATGGTCATGAAGATCTCTTTTGGGAACATGACTCTCGAAAGTAAATGTTTTCAACGTTGTAAAACAACCACAAGGTGACGACGAGTGTCACCAAACATTCATGAT
>NW_010378910.1:0-313 GCF_000414095.1 Morus notabilis | reverse complement strand
CAAGGATCATATTGATGCAATCTTTAATGGCTTACCTCCTGAATACGATATTTTAGAAATCAGTGTGAACTCTGGATTTGGTGAACATTCAGTTGAGGAAATTGAGTCTCTAATTTTGGCTCAAGAAGTTCGAATTGAAAGGGCTGTTAAGATAAGTGATGGCTCTAACTTAGCTAGTAATCTCACTTCTGCCAATCTTGCCATGGCTGGTGGTACATCCCATTCTCACTCGAGATTTTGGGGTTCTGGTTTTGAGGGTTTCAACTCCAGTTACTCTCCTCATACTTCTTCTTCTCATGGAAGTTATAATGGA
>NW_010378909.1:0-313 GCF_000414095.1 Morus notabilis | reverse complement strand
TACGGAGAAATACATCTTTGTTATTGTTTCGTTTTCGTTTTGTACAAGATTAAAGAGTTACTCTTGAACTCAAAATAGCATTTACTCAACGGTAAGGCGGTAATTGAATGAAATAGCATCATAACTGAATTGCAATCATTAATTGGCCTTGCTTGCAAGAGTTAATCTCACTCCATCTCTGTATGAAATCGGAGAAATACCAAGTGTCTGAACCAGTTTGGTGATATCCATGGATATATCAACAGGGAATTTTATTCCTCAATTAACCTTAAAATTCAACGCAGAAGTTTAAAACTGTCAGCCACAGAGAAGA
>NW_010378908.1:0-313 GCF_000414095.1 Morus notabilis | reverse complement strand
TTTTTTTTTTTTAAAGATTAGATTTTTGATACAATTACTCTCTGATCTTGTCATGGTTTAACAAATTACCCCTTAAACGTTTAATTTTAGAAAGTTGTCCTCCAAACTTGTAAGTTTGTTGCAATGTGTCCTATTTAACTAAATTTGCTTAAATTTTTATTAAATTTAAGAGATTAAAAATTGAGATATTAAAATATTTGTGTTACATTTAAATTATAATGTTAAAATTTTTAACTAAACGTGTTTTTTGACACTAATTTAACACAAATTGCTGTTAAAATAAGACATATTATAATAACTTTCTAAATTAAAA
>NW_010378907.1:0-313 GCF_000414095.1 Morus notabilis | reverse complement strand
TAAGAATACATGTGTGTGTCTGTGTGTGTAAATTATCCTAATTATTATTTTACTTGTGATCATTTCTAATACTCTTCTACATCTTAGTTTGTATTTTTTTTCCTTCTTTTAAGTAACAAAGTTTATTTTCTCTCATAAAAAAGTAACAAATTTTCTTTTCTTTTCTAATCATCAACTTCGCATTTGATTGTAATATAATTTCTTTAGCCTGTTATAAATAATATAATACTTAATACTTAGTATATACTAGCTGAGAACCCGCACATTATCACGAGAAATACTATTGTCTTGTACAAAAAGTTAGAGATTTTTT
>NW_010378906.1:0-313 GCF_000414095.1 Morus notabilis | reverse complement strand
GGAGAGATCTGAGAGAGTGTGTGTGCTACGGTGAGGGAGAGGAGAAAAGAGAAAAAGTAAGAGAAAATAAAGAGAGAAAAAAGAAAGAAGATGAACATAAAAAGATATTTTGAAGTGTAGGTAAGAAAATGTGTTTTCACATACTTCTAGGGTAGAATTGTGAATATTGAAAATAATTAAAATTCCTTGAAAATATTTAAAACTTGTAGATAAGAAAATATTTAATAATCACGATTAATTAAGAAAATTAAATTAGACACACTAATACATCATTATTAACATAATTAAACTGTCTTAATTCTTCTTGTTGTTA
>NW_010378905.1:0-313 GCF_000414095.1 Morus notabilis | reverse complement strand
AAAAAAAATTGAAATTTCCAAGTACTAAATTGCATGAGAAGAATCTAATCAATCTTGTGTAAAATCAGACAAAACAGAAGCAACCAAATAACAAGCTCAATGAACTGAGAAAACCCATTAGAGTGGGAACAGTGAATGGGATTATTACCGAGTCCGAGTTGGTGTGAGTTGAAACACAGCTGAGTCAAGCCGAGTTGAAGACTTCATTTTGGAGAGAGAATTAAAAAGGAAAAAAGCTCAAAGCTTTTGGAGTTTCCGGTGAAAATGGAAGTGGAAAGTGGGATCAGAGAGTCATTGGAAAAGAATGAAAAAA
>NW_010378904.1:0-313 GCF_000414095.1 Morus notabilis | reverse complement strand
AAAATTCGAATCGGTGAAATGAACGTGACATATATAACCTTTTTTTCACCTTCTCCATGTATAAGCAATAATCTAAAATTGAATTCAATTATCCAAATTCTAACATATATACTCAGATGAATACACATATATTAGACAAAATCTAATGCAAACCTGATCAATCATAAATTTGAGATGTATTCTTGCGTGTGGGAAACTCTAACATGCATTCGGAATAAATAGCTTTTTTTTTTTAGATTTCATTATAAATAGCTTCTTCGGAGAAAGCAAAATGGTTAACACTTGGTTTTCACGATATAATTTTTTTTTTTTT
>NW_010378903.1:0-313 GCF_000414095.1 Morus notabilis | reverse complement strand
AAGCTCACCAGTTTCTTTCTTAACGCTTTACAAAACAAAATAATTGACGAGAAAGTTCTTCGATCACGCCCGTGAATTCTCCCGAAAAAGAAGAAAGGAAAAAGTTATTTCAATAACAGCTTCAGAATTTACGATTATGGCGCAGGAAGATTCGAGTTTTCCCCAACAGATGGTACGGAAAATTATTCGATTTTATTATTTTCTTAAAATAATTATTTGCTATTATTTTGGGTGTTCTTGAAGAGAAAACCTCGTAAAGTTCTATTGTGATTTTGGTTGTTTGTCTTGTGGAGCCGTTTCATAGGCCAATTCT
>NW_010378902.1:0-313 GCF_000414095.1 Morus notabilis | reverse complement strand
CGCACTAGGTAACTAGAAAACCAGGAGACAAGTGCGAGGTATAGGATCGTGTTGCTTCTGGTTTTGTACACAATGTAGTACGCCACTGGGAAGCTTAGAACGGTTGAAAAAATTGCTGTCCAGAAACCATTCTGGAGCGAGATCCACAGCGAATCATAAAAACCCGTGTTAGAAAGGGCGCGAAGATAGTTGCTAATAGTTGCAGCTGGAACCATGCTAAATGGTCGAGAAGTCCAAAAGCTGGAAATAAGAAGCAAGACGGACGGTAGTACGAAAAACACCAGCAGGAAAATAATAGGCGGTGCGCTCAGCA
>NW_010378901.1:0-313 GCF_000414095.1 Morus notabilis | reverse complement strand
CAAGTAGGGGGATTAGTTATCCTCAAATAAATAAATAAATAAATAAATACATACATATATATAAAATTATAAATAAAAAAAAGTAAAGCAATAAAAAGGAACATATGTCAACTCCACAGAAGTGGAAGCCCATAAAAAATGCAATGAACTTCACTCTTTACCATAAAGAAACAAGAACACCTGAGACGTTAAAAATTGGGCCCTTTCCAAGACTATTATGTGGAAGTCTGTTTTGTGTCCCAATCTCTTACAATAGGAGGAATGGGTGTTGTGTGTGGTGGAATCAATTAGTTCTACTCTATCCTAATTTGCA
>NW_010378900.1:0-313 GCF_000414095.1 Morus notabilis | reverse complement strand
TAAGACAATTCTTAATCGTTAGATTAAATTAGCTACATACAGTTTTTAATTATTAGATTAAGCAAAATCAAATCAAATCAAATGTGACACTTTAACATATGTCAAAAAAGATCTAACTCTTAAAAATTGTATCATAAAAATAAGGTACCTTTTATACCATGTCACATAATTATTTGTATTATAGACATAACTTATAATGATTCATGAGTTTCTTAATTAGGGTTTCCAAGTAACACATCCCTTATCTTTTTTATAATTTTAGATTATTATCACTGGTGCCCTCTAAATTTTAGGGTCATTCTCAATTTGTCTT
>NW_010378899.1:0-313 GCF_000414095.1 Morus notabilis | reverse complement strand
CTATTTTTTATGATTTTCTTTATTTTTCATTTTTGAAAAATAAAATAAAGTAAAAACAACATCAAAAAATTCTAAAATTTTGCATACACGATCTTTATATTTTTCTGAGCATGCGTCCAAAAAATAGCTACAAAAAAATGAAAAAAGAAAAACGCTGTCAAAAAGCCTCCGGCCCGCACAGTGAGGTGCCTAGGGGCCAGGATGGGTCAAAAATTCACCATTTTATTTATATTTTGCATTCTAAAATTAATACACAATTTTTATGAATAAATGCAACAAGTGACACCACATTTTGATGAATATTTTATTTTTT
>NW_010378898.1:0-313 GCF_000414095.1 Morus notabilis | reverse complement strand
TTTTCTTTCTCCTACAAGGATGCCTTGCAAAGTTTACAAAGATGTTTCGGTGTTTGACAAATTCTACACCAATGTCCTTTAGTACATCATCTATAACATGAATTTTTAGGTTTCCGGGAACAACTTGCATCATCATCTTTTCTTTTGTCATGAAACTTCTTCTGAATCATGTCATTTTGTGAAGGGTTGTAATAACCACTTCTACCACATCATCGACCACGGCCTCAACCACGTCCACGTCCATGACCATGATTTTGTCCCCATCCTGGAGTTTTAGAGAACGTAGCATTTGCTTTCGGAAATGCTGCTGAAC
>NW_010378897.1:0-313 GCF_000414095.1 Morus notabilis | reverse complement strand
TCAAAATTCCGATCTAGTCATTGATTTAACATCCTCTCTTTTTTTTTTTCTTTTTTTTTTCTAAAACATCCTCGGTCTATCAGAATGTTGCAAAACTTGTCCTTGTATAACCAGTAGTATTCTGTTTAAAAGTGGATGGTGTGTTTGGTTGGGTTAAAATTTATGAGTGGCAATTCGTGTCACGTGTCGTGTTTTGATTATTTTTTTTTAAATTTATAGTCAACCTGAACACGACTCGTGACACGAAATTTCTTAAAAATCTCGACATGAACACGACACGATCACTTTACAAGTTGACACGACACGACCCGAA
>NW_010378896.1:0-313 GCF_000414095.1 Morus notabilis | reverse complement strand
ACGTGGAGAAAAATAGTAAGCATCCTATGCTTCTATGTGAGGGTGTGTGTTTTATATGGTAATATGCGTGTGTGCAGAGTAAATCTAGCCCATTAAGAAAGATTTGAAATTGGCTATTAGATTGTTTTGAAAAAACATTAAATTGGAGCTTGACTTGAATTACACGTGAATTATTGCTATATATAGCATATGGGTGTACGTGAGTTTGGAGTACCTGGGAAGAGAAAATAGTGGGTTTTTGTGTGGTTTTAAAAGCAATTCAAGGCCATATTTGAGGCACGGGTTTTAGAGATATATTTTTTAGAGAAAGAGT
>NW_010378895.1:0-313 GCF_000414095.1 Morus notabilis | reverse complement strand
GGAGGTAACCGCTAAGTTGAGGACTACGAACACTAAAGTCCAGATCTATGATCTCTATTTTCTTACTTTATTGATTGTACCTTCATTACTAAATTACCATATCCTCTAAATTTAATAATTTAATCACGCGAATATGAATTGAATATAAAAAATACTTAAAGCAATTCATAAGGTATCAAAATTTAATTAGTAGGGACAACTAAAAAGATAAAAAAAAATGAGACAATAGATCTTAATTTAATAGGATCGATCTCACTTATGGCTGGCTAGTAAAAAAAGAAAAAAAAAAAAAAAAAAAAAAAAAAACCCCCCC
>NW_010378894.1:0-313 GCF_000414095.1 Morus notabilis | reverse complement strand
ACTCATTCACATACAGATCATGAATGTTTGGAATCCATATTATGCAAGGGGACATTGCTTTTGCTAATTCTAATTGAAGGGTGGTATCAAATCGGTCTATTTTCGGCGTCATATACATAGTTAGCACATTCGTCATAGTTAGCAGCTCCGTATCAAGGTCATCATCAATATCGTCACTATCATCAATATCGATATCGTCACTATCATCAATATCGATATCGTCAATAAGATAACCTTTAGGCTTGTCATCCAGGAACTTGTTCGGAAATACCGTAATGAAAGGAACATAGGAGTTTGTCGCTAGGTATTTGAC
>NW_010378893.1:0-313 GCF_000414095.1 Morus notabilis | reverse complement strand
GTATGACACGCCATTCGAATATGTGAGTTGTTGTGTAAAAATGAAATTGTCTATATGATCACAAATTTTGGACGGAAAATGAAATTGTCACGAATATGTGTGTCTCTAAATTATTGATATTATAGTTAAGAGAGTGCCACTTCTTCATTCTTCATCGTTGGAAGAATATAAGACACAATTTCACGCATATTCGTATTAATTGGGTTGTGATACAGCCATAGCCTGAGACTCGGCCATAATTTCGTTCTCATAGCATTGTTGGGATATTGTTGGTGATGATATTCTTGAAGCAGCTCAGGATGATTTTTTTTTT
>NW_010378892.1:0-313 GCF_000414095.1 Morus notabilis | reverse complement strand
TTTTTTTTTTTTTTGGCATCATTAATAATCATAGCTTTTGTTTAAGTTCAGAATTATGATGGTCAAAACTAAAACTCAACTGGTTCAGATTAACAAGTTTCTACAAAACTGGACTAATAAGTCAAGATCTTAAACCAGAAACAGATCATTTGGGAGCTAAAAACTAGTGATAGTTTAGACATCCAAAGACAAGTAATCTACAAGAAAGCACTACTATTAGTCCAAAGAAAAAGAACAGAAAACAAAAACAATTAGAAAAGCTGATAAGTAAATGGGTAAAATCTTCTAAAGATATCAGAAAACTCAAAAAATT
>NW_010378891.1:0-313 GCF_000414095.1 Morus notabilis | reverse complement strand
AAAAAAAAAAAAATAGTCCAGACTTGTTAAAGCATTCTTTAACTATTGCATGGAGGGGCCACCAACTTTTCTCTGTTCTGAAATCTGATTAAAGGACTCTCTATATAAGAAGTAGGCCTGTCTAAGATAACATATCAGATAGAGGTAAAACAAGTTTTTAGAGAAACTTTCACAAACTCTGTTTTTCTCTCTTTGTATGTTACAAGGCAAGCAAAGAATCCATCTCTAAAGCAAAGGAAGTTCCTTGTAGTTTCTCTCTTTGGGTTCACTTTCCATTGTTCTTCTCTATATAATTATTTGTCCATCTTTGTTT
>NW_010378890.1:0-312 GCF_000414095.1 Morus notabilis | reverse complement strand
GCTCAATAAAAATTCATTGGTTCTTCATCTTCTTCAATAAGTGATTCCGGTTTGGTCCTCTGACTCGGCCACTGTCTTCTGACTTAGCCACTGTCCTTCCTCGTTGGCCCTAGCCGTTTCAACGTAAAAAGGACAAAAAAAGCAGAATTCATCTTTACTTACCTTTGAATTGTCGGTTTTTTCAAACTTATTAAATCTTGAGATCCTCTAGTGGTTGATTTCCTATTAAGATCCGTTTATTCAAGCAATACTATGATCAACTTTAGATCCTAACTAACTAGTAACCTTTTTTTTGTTTTTTCCTTTTATAAG
>NW_010378889.1:0-313 GCF_000414095.1 Morus notabilis | reverse complement strand
TCTTTTTCTTTGGACGGAAGACCGCTATGGCATCATGACCCCCACAGCATAAGCTTGTCCCAACTCTTGCAAATTTCAAAGACAGTGGGAATGGATTGAAGTGAGAACAACTAGAGGTGGATTGAGAATGTTTTCAAGAAATTTCAGAGTGAAAGTTCATCTTCAGGGTCGGTTGTGAGTATTTTGGCCTGAGTTTTAGATATGCTGTGAGTGTGGGTAGTTGTTTTGGGGGTATTTGTTTCGGCCACCCTGAACTGGCGCCGAGGCGCTATGTTTTCAGCTCTGTGGCGTTGCCTTTTCTGCTACTCTCTGT
>NW_010378888.1:0-313 GCF_000414095.1 Morus notabilis | reverse complement strand
GCAGTATGGTGATGACCTTGTAGAAATCATCAACGAATCACTAACCGGCTTACCCCCACTGTAAGCTTGCCACCCTGCATGCTGTTTTATTGACGGCAAAATTTTGACTGGATCGACCTGGATTTCTAGGGGAGAATGCCCGCCTCTGTTTTCCAGGTACCTTTTTTGAGGCCCGCTATGATTTTGGCATCTTCCCAGAGCGCCACCCAGGACTCTCCATACCCCCTCGCACCATCGAGGACGGCGGATAAGTTCGTCATGCGTATTCCTCAAGAACTGTATGAGGCAATCGCCGATCTTGCGCGCGCACAGT
>NW_010378887.1:0-313 GCF_000414095.1 Morus notabilis | reverse complement strand
GGACTGCTGCGCAGCATTATCCAGCCAATGCCATGAGAAGAATGATGTTTGGCAGAAGGTACTTTGGCAAAGGAAGAGAGGATGGAGGACCTGGCTTTGAAGAAGAAGAGCATGTTTCCTCATTCTTTACGATGCTTCTACATATTTATGCCTTCTCTGTATCAGACTACTTTCCATGGTTGCAAAGTCTAGATTTAGACGGCCATCGGAAGAAGGTATGCGACGCCGTGAAAGTCGTCGATAAGTATCACGACCCAATAATAACCGATAGAATTCAAGAATGGAGAGAAGGGAAGAAGACACAGCCTGAAGA
>NW_010378886.1:0-313 GCF_000414095.1 Morus notabilis | reverse complement strand
AAAAAAAAATGATTATTTTATAGAACCTAATGAAATTGTGGTAGTTACAAATTGCGTCCTATTGTATTTTTTTCGTACCCTATTACAAAGCGTCACTGGTTAAAAACCATGTCTTAAGTTTTTCCCATTTTTGTTTCATTTTTAGGCCAAGTTTTCCAGTTGATGATATGGTTAACTCGTTACAGGTTGTTCTGGTGACTCAGATAGTATGTTGGACCGGACAGTTTATTGGGCATGGGGTATTTGAGGTAACTAAATCCTGCAACTTGTATGCTTTGGACCTTTAGTTCATGTTTATATATATATATATATA
>NW_010378885.1:0-313 GCF_000414095.1 Morus notabilis | reverse complement strand
AAAAATACACGTAAATCAAAAATGGTTCGAATCACATGGTTTGAATCCTTCAACCAAACGAACCCTCAATGATTTCCAAAACTATCAATGTTCAATTCTTGAACAGAAACAGCACATTTGAAATCGTCAAACACGGAAAAGCAAAGAACTATCAACATACATCACCAATGACAAGCCCTAACGTGGCCGAAAATTTGGAGAGAAAAAAGAGAAGAAAAGGGCTTTCGACATGGCTCACTGTTCCCGCTGCTTGATACCTTGGTCTCAGTATGGGTATAACCTCAGCCTCTCCAACAATTATCCTTTTTTTTTT
>NW_010378884.1:0-313 GCF_000414095.1 Morus notabilis | reverse complement strand
TCCCACTCGTACTTGAGCTCAAAACTTGATCCATTTGATTCTGATCGGACGCTGCTCCATATTTATAGCCCGAACCTGCCGGATTACTCGCGGCGTTACTGAATTTGTGGTGCCTGTGGTGCCCGTGGCCGTTTCCCATTATTAATGGGTGATTCTCTAATCTCTTATCTTCTCTTCTGCGTTTTTATAGTTATAGCGTTTCGTTTTCAATCCGTTTCAAAGAGTCTCTGATTATGGCGATACTGAAAACTGAAACCAGTGGAACTCAAACCGACAACCAAAGTACTAACTAAAGCTTTTTTTTTTTTTTTTT
>NW_010378883.1:0-313 GCF_000414095.1 Morus notabilis | reverse complement strand
CAATTGGCTGAGTGAACAGTTCAAAAGGTGATTAGTGGGCTACGGTCTAGGCCTAGAAAGATAGGCTACTCGAGTACTTCTACCTACAAAGGAGAACCACCCCCGAATGAAGCTTGAGCTATAAAAAGGGCAAAGCCCCATACACGAAGGGGCATGGACTTCTTGAGTATTGAATCAGAAAGAATATACCTGCATGTAAATTGTAAAAGTCTAAAGAGAAATACAATACACAAGTAGATGTAGCTCTTCATTAACAGAGTGAAACACTATAAATTTCGTGTGTCCTCTCATTCAAGCGTTACACTCATGCTTC
>NW_010378882.1:0-313 GCF_000414095.1 Morus notabilis | reverse complement strand
TAAACTCACAAACTAACACAAAATAATTAAGAGAAAATTTTAAGTTTAATCATTATTTTTTTCATGTCATTCTAAAAAAAATGTCATTATGACCTTTTATTTCTTCTTATTAATTAAATGACACTTATTTATTTTTTAATAAAATAGTATAAATAATATTTTTTTACCATCTTTAATGGTATTTTTTAATTTTTTTTTCAAATTATTAAATGCATACGTATTTAAGAGCCTTAATTGTAGACTCTGCAATCCTAGTCTCATGATTCATGAATTACAAATTTAAAAATTAATAAAGAAATAATTTTTTTATATA
>NW_010378881.1:0-313 GCF_000414095.1 Morus notabilis | reverse complement strand
TACATGCTGTAGGTGCCTAGCAAGCTGTAGCAGGCCCTGTGAGCGCACCAGTGGGGCGCTGGCAGCCCCTGTGAGCGCCGCATGAGGTGCTGGCAGCCTTGTGCGTGCTGTGTGCGCACGGTTGGTGCCTTGGTGCCCACCTGCGCGCATGGTTGAGCCAAGTATGCGCCAAAATTAGATTTTTGACCCGATTTTCTGATTTTTAGTCATTTTAAGCTGTTCTAAATTTGAATTGGACATTTTTGACATATCTTACCAAAAGTTGCTATTTTCACCCAAATGACTCTTTTTAATGGAATATTTTTAAGTAAAA
>NW_010378880.1:0-313 GCF_000414095.1 Morus notabilis | reverse complement strand
GGAGAATAAAACGTGAGTCTGGGAGTCAGTGCGGGGCATTGATCATTTCTTGAGCATTGTGAATTTAGACGAGCTTTTGTTACACAGAGTGCAGTGTGTCACTCGAATACCCACTTATCCTTGTGTTTCTTTCATTTTTTCAATTGAAAGTAATCAGAAACTACCTTTTGATCAACTAGTTATTTTGTTGTGAATCTGTGAATTGTTTCTGAACCAAATTCTTATAAGATACATTGGGGGTCCATCAAAAATATAAGACCTACCGGTGATTCTATTATGCTTCATCAGTTACAAGAATCTATTGATCTCTACA
>NW_010378879.1:0-313 GCF_000414095.1 Morus notabilis | reverse complement strand
TAGATTTCGAGCTTATTGTGTGTGGATGTCAATGATGCATTGATGCTACATTGACTTGAGTCTAGAGGATCGACATTGACATGAGCTGAGTCTAGTTTCTCAAGAGAGCTTTCTTACATATAATCCGTCTTAGGTTTCATGGTATTGATCACCCGGCGTAAATTGACATAGTACCTATCCAAAACTCTTATGAAGCATTTAGTCCCAGCCCGTCAGTGACAACTATGACCTCTGGTCACAGCTTAACTATGTACCTTAGTAGTTATACTGCACATCTCTTCAACAGTTTTCATTAGGATTTTTTTTTTTTTTT
>NW_010378878.1:0-313 GCF_000414095.1 Morus notabilis | reverse complement strand
AGGTGTTGTGGCAACACCATGGCATTGAGGAAGCAAAGTGGAAATTGGAAACGACAATGCAGGAACGATATCCGCATCTATTCATATTCTGAGGTAAGTTCCAATTTCGAGGACGAAATTTCTTAAGGGGGGTAGAGTTGTAACGCCCTCCAGAATTAAACGTGTTTAATTATGCTAAACTATGAGTTATTAGTGTGCCTAATTTGATTTTCACAATTAATTAAGGAACCTTAAATTATTTTCAGTATTTATGAATTTACCCCAAAAGTTTTTGAAAATACACTTAAATTTCAATGCATTTTCCTTTTTTTTT
>NW_010378877.1:0-313 GCF_000414095.1 Morus notabilis | reverse complement strand
CAAATTTAGAAAAAGACCAATTACAATAAGGAAGACGAATTTAATTATTTTAAAACCACTTAGAGGAATTTAGCAACCAATAAAGGTATGTTTAGAAAACATGACCCTTTCATCCAGTACATTTAAATACATTGAATTGTATTTGATTTTTTTAGCTTATCACTTTTGTTCTATTCTGGTCCAAGAAATACCACAAGACACACCTTCAAAAAAAAAAAAAAAAAAAAAAATGTCACAAGATACACTCATTCCAGTCTCCATAACTCGAAAAAATCTATTTAAATCTGGTTATTCGGCAAGTGACACATTAAGG
>NW_010378876.1:0-313 GCF_000414095.1 Morus notabilis | reverse complement strand
TTTAAGCATTTTAACATCAGTGAAGAGAAATCTAAAAGTCAATCATCAATTTTAGTGTTAGATACTACAATTACCAAAACATTGAGAGAAAATACCAAATAGTATCTTTTTACACTAAATAATTAAAGTGAATAGGAGGTTTTAAAAATATTTGGAGTAAATAGCAAATTTACTAGATAAATGATTGATTTTCATATAGCAAATAAATTATTCATATAGTAAATTTGCTATTATTGCTATTTACTTGAATTTACTTATTTTAGTTCCGTAAGATGCTATTTACTATAATTTCTGTAAAAAAAAAAAAAAAAAA
>NW_010378875.1:0-313 GCF_000414095.1 Morus notabilis | reverse complement strand
TGTTCAGAGAAGAAGAACGGGGTGTTGCTGGAGCTGGAAGGAGATGAGCTTGGAAGGACGAAGAGTCTGACGGACGATGATCTCGAGGAGCTCAAAGGGTGTGTGGATCTGGGTTTTGGTGGATTCAGTTATGATGAGATTCCGGAGTTGAAGAACACGTTGCCTGCTCTGGAGCTCTGCTATTCCATGTCTCAGAGCTCTTCTCTTTCTGACTCCTCATCCACTCCCATTCCTAATTGGAAAATCTCCAGTCCTGGTTAGTAATTACATCTCTTTTTTAAGCCAATACCCATCTGTTTTTTTTTTTTTTTTT
>NW_010378874.1:0-313 GCF_000414095.1 Morus notabilis | reverse complement strand
AAATAAATAAAACCACAAAACAAAAAAGACTGTTGTACAAGAAAATGATCTGGACATGGCGATTGGGATTAAGGATCGGAGTTTTCCAAAATACCCAGTTGGCGCATTACACTGGGCGGCGTTTTCCTTGACGGAAAAACAGAGAGACCGTCGTCTGCGGTCTGAAAAGAGCCGTCGGACGGAGCCGCCGGTGAAGGTGGCGGTGCTAGGGAAGGTTGAGGTGGTGACGGAGTCGGAGGATTGTGGGGAGGATCTCTGTGGTGGCGAGGGGAAACGCCAACATTTACCTTTCGTTGTTCGAATCGAAGTGCAC
>NW_010378873.1:0-313 GCF_000414095.1 Morus notabilis | reverse complement strand
AAAAAAAAAAGCCATTGGTTATAAGTCATTTTTAGTGAATTTATACGGAATTCTCTAATTTTGTACAACATTATATTTTCTATTCTAGAATCATCATTTTATATCAACTTCTCCCTAATTTATTTTTGGATTGAGGAGTAAGTTGACATAAAATCACTAAGTTAAGAGATACATATTATTTATAAAATATCATTATTTCATGAGATGTACAATTTACATACTTTAAGGGCGAAATGGACCACTTTTAATTCAGATGATACGTTGAATTACAGTATAATACTTGGAGAGTGTTGATGTTAATATGTCTTTCCAT
>NW_010378872.1:0-313 GCF_000414095.1 Morus notabilis | reverse complement strand
TCTCTTTTTCTTCTTCTAGAGAATCTATCCTGATATTTAAGATTTGTTTTGCCTTTTTCTTTTCTTATTCCTTATTACATTAATATTCTATTTGTTCAGTCGTGTATTCCAGTTTGTTAGTTGTTGTAGTGTATTAATAATAGTCATGCCATCTTATCTGTCATTTAAGTTTGACAAAAATTTCCTCATCTTATTATGCAGGTCAGCATGACTTTGAATATCTCAGCAGACTTGCAGTCACTTTTCACTTGGAACACAAAGCAGGTATTGGAGAATTCTCACGACTTATTGTAGCTTAAACAAACACACATGC
>NW_010378871.1:0-311 GCF_000414095.1 Morus notabilis | reverse complement strand
AGAGAGAGAGAGAGAGAGAGAGAGAGAGAGAGAGGGAGAGAGAGAGAGATGAAGGGAAAGGAAGAACAGTGTCATTCCTGGAGATCTATGTCGTCAGAATTACCAAATAACAGTGTTTTGAAAAAGGAGACGACAGATAAAAAAGAGGAAAGAAAAGCTGATGATGATCATATGGGGTGTGGTTTGTAGTATATGGAGAAGCGATCCATTTCCTGATCTCTTTACACACGCAATCGATCATCACCACATGAAAAAGAAAAGGAAAAAAAAAAAAAAAAACCTTTTGCTCTATCTCTATATATCTCCAACAC
>NW_010378870.1:0-312 GCF_000414095.1 Morus notabilis | reverse complement strand
GGGCTATTCTTGGGATCTGGGTCAGATGACTGAACACGCTACCCTCTCTGCTTTCGCTAGGCCTGAGCAGCAAGTCCAGATAGAGCCTTCGTCCTCGTCAATCCTTGCATGGCATCGTCGGTCTACAAGATTTTGGAACCATCTCCGTCTTAACTGTTTGATCGGTCGACCGCCATCGTGGGTGTTGCTCACTACAAGCTTGCTGTTATTCAACGTTTCTTCAAGGATTATTTTCAAAGGCCCTGGGGTGTTCGACCATTCTCTCATTACCACAAGCATTTATCTTTGAAACAGCTGAGCTTTAATCAGGTG
>NW_010378869.1:0-313 GCF_000414095.1 Morus notabilis | reverse complement strand
ACTCTTAGGGCGTCTCGCTAAATGGTCTATGATCTTGTCAGAGTTCAATATCAAGTTTGTTCCATAGAAAGCAGTCAAAGCCAAGCACTCACTGATTTCTTGGTAGCACACCCTATTCATGACAATATGGAATTGCCCAATGATCTTCCAGATGAAGAAGTATTTGCCACTGAAATGTCTTTCTGGCAGGTTTACTTTGCCACTAAAAAATAGTGCTAGGGCAAGCATTGTATTCATTACACCATCAGGGGGGTTAATACCATATTCATTCTCTATTCTTGCAACTTGCACAAATAATATTGCAGAATATGAA
>NW_010378867.1:0-313 GCF_000414095.1 Morus notabilis | reverse complement strand
AATTTTATTTAAGTTTTAACGTAAAAGTCACATGTTATCGTATTTCTTTAAAATTTAAAAGTCCTTCATAATTTTTATAAATTTAACGTTCGAGTTTGTAAATTCTAATTTAAAATTCACAAAGTTATCATATCAGTGTAAAAATTTTATCACCATAAAAGTTCATAATGAAAATATTAATTTTTAACAAAAAAGGTAATTAATAAAAAAAAAATAACCTCATGAATAAAAACATTGCCAAGCAAAAGTGGAAAAAATCTTGATATAGAAAAAAAAAAGTGCAATTATGAGTTATAAAGAGATACGTAATTAA
>NW_010378866.1:0-313 GCF_000414095.1 Morus notabilis | reverse complement strand
CACAACAAAATAAGTTAAAACAATTTTTCGTGTCTTTTACTTCAGTTCTTTTTCTCATTTTTATCTACTTTTTTATGTCTTTTTTTCTTTTTTTTAACTGCTATTTTAAATGAATAAAGAATAATTTTGGACCATCATGAATTTGTTGAAATAACGCATAAATATTCTCCCTCCAGCTTATCTCAAACTCAGATCAGTTAGTCCCACTATGCCGTTCATAAATTATATTTGTCTAGTAAAAACTAAAGGTGAGATTTCAACTATATTCCACTTAAAAAAGATTTCAACTATGTTCCGATAGAAATGCTAATAA
>NW_010378865.1:0-313 GCF_000414095.1 Morus notabilis | reverse complement strand
TGAAAATGACATGATTTATTGATTTTATGTTTAAAAATAGTTTTACAATACATACATACACATACCTTTTAATAACAAGATGCTCGGATGCTCCAATAAAAATACAAAAATATAATTTAATAAAGTGCTAAATTAAAAAGTACAAAAATTGCAAAAGAAAGGAAATAAAATAAATCCATATTAATATTTGAGTAAATTGCACCATTGCATCATAAACTATTCATTTTTTAGCATGATAGACCTTAATTTGGGTAAATTGCACCATAAACTTTAATATTAGTAGTAATTGAAATCTAATAACTAATAGCATTAT
>NW_010378864.1:0-313 GCF_000414095.1 Morus notabilis | reverse complement strand
TTTTTTTTTAATTTTATCATAGAAACTCCTTTTTTTTTGGGCGAAAAGTTAGATTAGCTTACATTTGCTAAAGGAAATCTTGGATATAAGTATTACTAACCGACTCCTTTTTCTTTTCCGGTTCATTTTTAGTTATTTTTGCCCAAAAGCCAGCAAAAAGTTATCCCTACCTTCGGGTTGTTCTTGTTCACATATTTGTGTGGCGGGGTGTCGTGTGCTAATTCTGTTACCGTGGGTATCAATTGTTTACTTGACCGTTTTTAATTAAAGCTATAGAGTGTTGAAGCAAAAAAAAAAAAAAAAAAAAAAAAGA
>NW_010378863.1:0-312 GCF_000414095.1 Morus notabilis | reverse complement strand
ATAGCATGCGTTTGACGTCTTCTCCAACAGTAAAATATTGAAGAAAACAGGTTTGACTAGCTAGCTACATTTTCACACAAGGTCAAAAATGGTAGAAAGAAAACGACACTCTGAATATTCTTTACACTAATATTCTAATAAGATATATTACCACAAAGACCTACTGGATCTTGTTCTGGACGACACGTGACGATCTTGTCAAAAAGCGCCAAGATCAGATATATTATTTCACCTCAGATACGACAACGACCGGTCCTTTCGAACTCCGACCCCCTTCCTTGCGATCTCCCATGAGTTTCGTCGTCGCCTGTC
>NW_010378862.1:0-313 GCF_000414095.1 Morus notabilis | reverse complement strand
AAGCCACACTCGTAGAATCCAGCGCTACCTCACCTGTGCAGATGCTGGGCAACAGCCTTTTTGCAATACCCGGCCCCAAAACGGTAATTGCCGGTATCGAAAGCGCCTTGCTCACTGCTGAAAATGAAATACGCCTCGCGATCAGCGATTTTTTACTGGAGAGCAAATCCCACACCGAGACTCACGAAGTCGAGGCATTCAGCGCGATGCTTCACGCATTCAAACAGACTGGAGTTGATACGCAGGTCCTTAGCGAGATCGCCACTGCGCCTTGATAAGGCCCTGACCAAGGCAGGAACTGAACATCACCTTC
>NW_010378861.1:0-312 GCF_000414095.1 Morus notabilis | reverse complement strand
ATGTTCCGGTCCTTCACATTCTTTCCAAAAGATAAGTTTCGAAAAGCAGTCCCTGACACATTAGAGAAGACAAGACCACCATTGGGACCTAGACCAAGTGTAAAGTCAGGATACTCCATGCAGTATACAAGACCACCATTTATATTGATGTACAAATATCAAATGCAAACAAACAATTATGCAGGCGCAAAAACAGAAAAGAAGCAAAGCAGGATTGTTAAACATGAGGCGTACTGTTAAGAAAAGCCAGGAAGCAACTTCAAACGAATGACCGGAAATCAATGTTAAAGCCAGGAAGCCAGGAAGCAACGT
>NW_010378860.1:0-312 GCF_000414095.1 Morus notabilis | reverse complement strand
AACTAATAGCTAGGATACAAAGCTAGATTGCAAGACTAAACTTGCACATTGATCTAATCAAGAAAAGCAAAACAAGGATGGAGGAAACTTTATCGATCAAGATCTGCTAGAATCCAAGTCGTTGCGCTCCATCGACTTAAATCTTTACATTAAACGGGTCAAGAGGTGGAAAAGACCAATATCGATATTCAAACTGTACGAAAGTCAAAACAAATATCGTTTTCAAAACCAAAATTCTTGTAAAAATTCTAAAGTCAACACTAACTTTGAATTTAAAACTTACAAGAGTCAAGAGCACTTATGGAGACAAAT
>NW_010378859.1:0-312 GCF_000414095.1 Morus notabilis | reverse complement strand
TTTTTTTTTTTAGGGATATTTATTATATATATTTTTTGAAATTACCTGTTGATAGCTTTTCTTTGGCATCATTAACACAAACTATTGACATATTTACTTCATCTGCTTTTGAAATTGAAAAAAAATTACATTCCATTCTTGACATTTTAGGAATGACTTTGGCGGCTGAAATTTGATATGTATGATCAAATGAAATTGAATGTAAAATACATGACCCAATCAAAGGTTGTTCAATTCTTGATGGTTTCATCTGAAAAAAAAAAAAAAAAAAAAGCACGAGTAGAATTTAACTGATTAAAAAAATAAAAAAAA
>NW_010378858.1:0-312 GCF_000414095.1 Morus notabilis | reverse complement strand
TGAGGGCTTTCCAAATGACATTCGAATGTTAAATATAATGTTATAACTTGTTATTTTCTGATAGTTGATGATTGTTGGTTTGCACTCACTCTTTTTGTCGAATAATTTTGTTGAAGCTCAAGAGAACACAATTTTTGTTAATATTCTATCTCTACGGTAGTATTTATATTTTGTTCTTTTGTGTTTTTTATGAACGTTTTCTTTAGATGTTTTTCTTTGTTGTTGGTGATATAATGTGTTGTTGCCCTGTGATGAAAAAAAGGCAAATCAAAGCGAGTGGTTTTAGCGAAGTGGTTCTTGTTCACAAACCCT
>NW_010378857.1:0-312 GCF_000414095.1 Morus notabilis | reverse complement strand
TGGATTAATCTTATAAATAATCCCTCAAAGTTTACTTTTAATAGTCCATGACTTTTAAAACGTCTCATAATTAGTAATTAAAATTTTACTTTATTTTAATTTTAACCTTTTTATTAACCAAGTATTGAATATTAAAAAATAAAATTTAGAGACAAAAATAATTTTAAAAAATAAAAATTAATTTCCACAGATAGTTTTAAAATCTTAATTTCCACAGATAGTATTAAAATCTTAATTTTTTTTAATTTTGATCTTTAATTTATACAAATTTTATTAAAATTTAATACTTAATTAACGAAAAGACTAAAAGTA
>NW_010378856.1:0-310 GCF_000414095.1 Morus notabilis | reverse complement strand
TCGTGTTAAAAGACAGCGAGCTGACAAAGGCAGTGAATTTTTGGAAGTTCGAGCAGTCGTCTCCTTGTGGGCTGACTTTTCCTGCTAACCCTTAATCATAATCTAATGATGTTCTTGCTTTCTAAATTTGTTTAGTCTTAATATTTTGGAGTTTAGTTGTTGTAATCTGGTGGCCCCAGAATATTCTCTCCTTCTCCAACACTCCCCCAAAGGGTACACTTCAACTTTCAAGGCCAATGAGATTCCTAAGCAAACCCCACATCTTTGTTATTCTCTCTCTCTCTCTCTCTCTCTCTCTCTCTCTCTCTCT
>NW_010378855.1:0-312 GCF_000414095.1 Morus notabilis | reverse complement strand
ATTCACTGAAACTGTTAGAGCTGCTTCAGCTTCTGAATCTGTATTCTCGCTGACAAGTAACCGTTTATTTTCGGTAACTGATGATAGCATGTTGTTCTTCTTGACAGTTAGTTGTTGGATTTCTTTCTCTAGCTCTGGAATGTATTCAAGAACTTTGTCGATTATAACTGGAGCAGTCCATCTCTTCTGCAAAATTATTTAACCAAGTATTCATATATAGCTCAAACAAACGCACTGATAATTTCATCAATTTTGTCCTAATGTATATTAAAGCCTAGTTTTTTTTAAAATTATTTTTTAGGCAAGGGAAAG
>NW_010378854.1:0-312 GCF_000414095.1 Morus notabilis | reverse complement strand
TCAGGAGTGTGCGGAGGAGATTTCCTGCGAGATCTCCTCCACGCATCGACCTGTGATGATTATTTTCACATACAAAAAATCCCGTTTCTACTTTTTCTTTTTTGTTTTGTTTTTTTCCTATTTCCTATGTTACAAACACAAACGCACATAATGTCAGTACGGCTAATTTTTGAATTTTTTCAGCTAAATTTGCACAATAAAACCTATCTAGGTGTGTAAATTTCGATGGGCGAACCAATGTCGGACCGACTCAGTGCACTCCTGCCAACGGTACTCTTTCTTTTTTATATTTATTTTTTTTCTTATTTTGTT
>NW_010378853.1:0-312 GCF_000414095.1 Morus notabilis | reverse complement strand
CTCATTATGATGTTTTGTACACTAAATAGTCTACACGTTTTCTCTCAAGTCTTCTTCTGTACCAAAGTACCATCTCAAGACTAGAAGTTAATCTGTCATTGCTGGTCAGATTCATGTTTTAAGACATACGGGCTGCAAACTTTTGAACACAGTTAAGAAAAATTATGAGGTTGCAAGTTTTAGAACCTCCAAAAAAATCAAAATAGAGTTGCAAGTTTTAAAACTCTAAGAAAAATTAAGAGGTTACAAGATTTACAGCCTCTAAAAAAAATTAGAGTTGCAAGTTTTAGAACTCTTAAAAAGTTAATGAGA
>NW_010378852.1:0-312 GCF_000414095.1 Morus notabilis | reverse complement strand
AGAAGTAAAAGAAACAACAAGTAGAAGAGGACGAGAAGAAGAAAGAAACCGTAACAAGAAGTGCTTGGTTTCAATCTTGGACATTGGAATTGCCTGTTCAGAAGACTCACCAAATGAAAGAATGAACATGGAAGATGTGATCATGAAGCTACAACGCATTAGAAATGCTTTCATTGGTGAATGAAACCTCTAAGGACATAATGTTATTGCTTTTTTTCATACTATATTACATCTTTTACTTCTAAATTGAGAAACAATCTAACTAGTGTCTAACTGCAGGAGCTTGAAGCTTTCTGAAAGAGAATCGGTTGG
>NW_010378851.1:0-312 GCF_000414095.1 Morus notabilis | reverse complement strand
GCGGCTGAGTTCGCAGGTGATCACGGAGAGTTCAAAAAATTGCCTCATGCTATATATTTCCAAGTTTCTTTTCTTTTCTTTTTTTTTTTCCTAAAAGATTAGTTAAATACTCAGAGATCTTTTCCTATATGCAAACATACCGGTAGATTAAATTTTATGTTCGTTAAATCTACATAAAATCACATAAAAGTTAAAAAATACACAAATTTAACTATTAAAAAAATCTGATCTATCGAAACAACAGCTGTACTAGAGAATCTTTTAAATACTTAAATTAGTTAATAAATTGTGGCCTTTGTTTTTTTTCTTTCT
>NW_010378850.1:0-312 GCF_000414095.1 Morus notabilis | reverse complement strand
CTCTCTCTCTCTCTCTCTCATCCCAAAACCAAAACGGAAAGCAAAATACAAAAGGGCAAGCTAATTACAAAATCATCAACTTTACAACATTTACTTTTAATAAATTGCCATTTTTCTTTAATTTGTGAATGTGTGGGAAATGCTTGGATGAATAACAAATTTGTGTCGCTTTTAATCGGCATGCTGAAATAGGAAATGGAAGTCTGATCTTTGTCGTAGAAGGGGTGGTGGGTCCACATCACTCAGGTTCACATGTACATCACCAAATGATCTGAACATCTCTTCCATTGTGAATGGTATGCTGCAACAATA
>NW_010378849.1:0-312 GCF_000414095.1 Morus notabilis | reverse complement strand
CAGTTTGGTGGGAGATTTTCCAAGATAGAACAACGAAAGAAATGACATGGAATAGGTTTTGGTTTGCAATAGAAAGACAATTTAGCCAAAACTTTGGAGGTTCTCTCTAAGAGAGAAGAAAGCCTGAGAGTTTCATCGATAGTGACACAGAATAACTAGGAATTTAGAGATGGAAATTTGTGATATATTGTAAATAATTATGGATAATGAATATGTACTATATTAAATTACGATCTAGGTGTTGTATGGATGTTTGGAATAACGTTATTTTGAGTAATACTATTTTGATCAAGAAATGAGTATTTAGTATTT
>NW_010378848.1:0-312 GCF_000414095.1 Morus notabilis | reverse complement strand
TTTTTTTTTTAGCAATATAACTGATAAAAGTTCTTAGAAAGGAAAAGAGGGAAAAAGAAAGTAGTATAGTATACTAGAGCAATGTCGTAGAGTCGTAGACTCGTATACGACCAGTAATGCAAGAATATAAAAGATCAAAAATCTGTGTCATTTATATGGGTATTGAAAATTTTAAACAAATTTTGGAGGATCAAAAGCTTGTTGATCGTTCAAGGGGTTTACTGAAATGAAGCCCGGGCATACCATGTGTATGCCCCAACTTAACCTAAGCAAATTCATGCCGGTTTAGTTTGTTGATTTAAATTTTTAATT
>NW_010378847.1:0-312 GCF_000414095.1 Morus notabilis | reverse complement strand
AAATTACAAAATTCAACGGGAAGAATGATTTCAGTCTTTGGCGTGTCAAGATGTGAGCCATATTAGTTTAGCAAGGGTTGCTTAAGGTGCTAAATGGCAAAGAGGCTTTACCGGCAATGTTGTCAGATGATGCGAAAGAAGACCTCTTAGAAAGCGCACATAGTGTTATTCAACTGTCGTTGGCAGACGAGGTGATGTGTAAGGTTATTGACGAGACTACTGCTGTTGGATTATGACTTAAGCTTAAAAGCCTGAATATGACTAAGTCTGTCACCAATCTGCTCTATTTAAAATAATGTTTGTACACTCTTT
>NW_010378846.1:0-312 GCF_000414095.1 Morus notabilis | reverse complement strand
TAGTTCAAATGCTTGAGGGAATTATGGACGTGAGCCTACCTCCAATTCCGCGATGTCTCCACATTTTCGATGACGATGGGGAGAATGTGATTTTCTTTGCGGAGTAATTGCCAAGACAGGAGCGCAACATGCTGCTGCTTTTAGTCGAAAAGAAAAGTGACCATGTTCTTCTTTTTCCTTTTGATTTTGTTTTATGCTCTGCTTTTTCTTTCAAAGCTTTGTAAGCCAATTTCCCAGTTTTCATAAATGGGCTGTTTAATTTGCTTTTGTTGTAATAAGATTGGCAGCTTCAAATGAAGAGCCTTGTTTCCA
>NW_010378845.1:0-312 GCF_000414095.1 Morus notabilis | reverse complement strand
TTGGTAGAAATACCCGTCATCAAATTCCCCCAAACTTAAACAGTTGCTTGTCCTCAAGCAAAAGAAAAGAAAGAAAAAGAAAACAAAAATCAAGTACTAAGACACAAACGAAAAAAGTGAGTTTTGTATCGAGTCAACAACTGTGCATATATCTCCAAAGCCACATAATGCTCTAAGCTTAAAGGAAATGCAAACACTAAGATTATCTAGAATTTTAACATCAAGCATCAATTTCACTCCACTCAAGACTCTCAAAGTGTAAATGTGTGCACAATCAATCTCAATCAACCAAATAAAATCCGGATAGACCTA
>NW_010378844.1:0-312 GCF_000414095.1 Morus notabilis | reverse complement strand
TTAAAAAGAATTATTGATGTTAAATTAACGTTTGAAAACATCTTAAGATCTTTAAAAAATTGTCAATACTTAGTTTATAAATTTCCATGGTTTTTAAATTAATAAAATATTTTTAATCAAAAAGTTTTTTTAAGGTTCATCAAATTTGTTTTTAATCTTTATGGAAGGAACAGTTCTACACTCTAATATGTAAGAATAAAAAAGTGCAATAAGATATTTATTTTATACTTTGAATAGAAGTAACGCTCGTATGTTATAAGTAAAATTATTGTAACTATACCTTTCAAAGTTAACCATTGTTATATGAAATAA
>NW_010378843.1:0-312 GCF_000414095.1 Morus notabilis | reverse complement strand
TGATAGGGTTGATAAGGAGGCTATCATGCAACGATTTTAACAAATGAACCCGTCACAGAGTTAGTTGTAGTCATCCTTGTTTGAGAAATCAGGGTAGGTAGGGATGTCGTTTCCCTAAGGCAGTGTTAATATCCGACATCTCACTAGCAACTTTATGGAAGTGGTTGCAGATTTTATTTGAACGTCAATCAATTGACAAATCCCCCAGATTTTGTTTGAGCTTCATCTGGGAGATGTGTCGATTGAATAAATATGATGAAGCTCAAAACAAAATCACGGAAAAAGCTAAGGAGACTGAGAAGGAAGACTTGC
>NW_010378842.1:0-312 GCF_000414095.1 Morus notabilis | reverse complement strand
CATCTTGTATGTGTGTTAATAAAGGATATTTTAAGTTGGAAAAATTCAAATATGACAATCAAGAAAGGTGCATAATTTTTTTCTCCCTAGAAAAGCCATTATGTTCTTTTTTCTCCCTAGAAAGGCCATTATGTTCAAGTATTAAAAATGTGTTTGAATTGGTTTCTTGGTTAAAATGAATGGACGGAAAACTAAATTTTGGTAGTTCAATTATATTATGAACCACTATCATTTGATCCCGGTTGGGTGAGAAGTTATTGGAGTTTTGCTACAATAAATTGCCAAATGGGCACTTATGGCCCACTTTCCATT
>NW_010378841.1:0-312 GCF_000414095.1 Morus notabilis | reverse complement strand
CCCCACACACAACTAGTTTTTCACAAAAATTTCGGACTTTTGGGTTTTGGCGCTAAATTTTTCGGACTTTTGGGTTTTGGCGCTAAATTTAGGGGAGAGAGAGAGAAAGGAAAAGAGACCTCTTCTTTCAAACTCGGAAATCTCAAGCACAGAAATGGAACCAAAGGAAACTCCTTTCAGAGCATTTGGTCAGCAGTCTATCGCCTCTTCGTTTCTAAGTCCCTCTTCCAATCCGTAAGAGAAAAACAGAATGCAAACTTTTGAATTTTTCCTTACTTTCTTCTTTTCAATTTGATTTTTCGTTTTTTTTTT
>NW_010378840.1:0-312 GCF_000414095.1 Morus notabilis | reverse complement strand
GAGAGAGAGATATATTTACTTCCACAGGTTTTTTAAGTTAGCCTATTTACTACAATTTTTCGGAAAAAATTATAAATCTCAACATGGTAAAAAAATATTATTCATGTCATGTAACTCAAAGATAAGTAAGAGAAAATAAAATGTCGCAATAACAATTATTTAGAATGACATAAATAATAGACATGCGTAAAACTATAGAAAACCATGTGCTTTTCTCATCATTAAATCAGTGTAATTAGACCCTTATATATTCACCAGTATTACTTTTACGTGTAAATTCTAATTTAAAATATGTATATATATATATATATA
>NW_010378839.1:0-312 GCF_000414095.1 Morus notabilis | reverse complement strand
AAAAAAAAAAATCCCTCCCTACTGTAGAAATTTAAAAAAAGAAGGATTTTTAAAATATAAGACTAGCAATTTAATAAAAATACTAAACTTTAAGGACCAAGATTATATTTTCCAAAAAAATAAAAAATAAAGACAAAAAATCTCCATAAATTATACCTCTTGTAATATTTTACTCCAGCGATCATTAAAGAATAACATTCATTATCACTGAATAATGAAATGTTAAAAAAATCCCTCTCTATTAAATTTTTATTGAATTGACATTTAATTAGTTATTTTAAGAGTATTTTAGTAACTCTATAGTTTGAAATT
>NW_010378838.1:0-312 GCF_000414095.1 Morus notabilis | reverse complement strand
AAGTCTTTATTTCTTGATTTGTCATTTAGTACCGACCGGTAAAAACGCACGAGGCCGTGCAATTTGACAAAAACCGGTCCATATCTCGTGTGGATAATAAATAATAACCAACAGAGAGAGCAATTTGGATTCTTTTTTATTTAATCTCACTTGTCTCACAATATATACAAATCGAACTCTATGTGTTATGCAGGCAGAGAGTAATCGTATGCGTTATGCAGGTAGAGAGTAATCTGTAAATTAAATTTTAGTTATCATGTCATTATTAAAAATATAATAATTTGAATATAAAATTTCAAAAAGAAAAAAAAA
>NW_010378837.1:0-312 GCF_000414095.1 Morus notabilis | reverse complement strand
AATATAAAATTTTCTCTTAAATTAATTTATATTTAAATTAAATTTTAAACTATAAAATTATTAGTATTGTCTTCAGTCCGGCGGCCGGACTGGAGCGACACCTATTTTGGGCCTAGATTGATAAGTAAAGGTTGTAAGGCAAAAAAAACACTAGTCGATCATCTGGTTCAGGCCCCAGGATTTTTTTTTTTTTTTGGCAGATCTGATAACACATGGAGATGTTAGTTGGTTGATGTCTGGTGGGAAGGATATATTATAACCGATTGAGGGGCAGTAACGTAATATGACATGTATATTATAATGAAGATAAAG
>NW_010378836.1:0-312 GCF_000414095.1 Morus notabilis | reverse complement strand
TGTCCTCACATAACTATGATCATAATGTAGCATGCATGTATATGGATGGTCCATCAACTGGTTCCTCAGTTTCTCTCAAGAGTAAGGATGGTAATCAGGACAGTCCCGAATTCCCCATCATGAAATCTTCTCAAGGATCAATCTGAAGGATTTTAAGTGACAAAAAATATTGGTAAAAAGTAACAAAGATTGCAATTTCTTACAGTATCCTCTTTAGTGTCTATAATATTACAGTACAAGTCCATGTCCAAAGTCTTAAGAGAGTTAAGACAATTACCTGAATCAACAGAATTGTAGTTTTTTCAGTTATTT
>NW_010378835.1:0-312 GCF_000414095.1 Morus notabilis | reverse complement strand
CCGCTGGGTACCCGTACCCGCCGTCCGGTGGACATCCGGCGCCGCCGCCTCAGCAAGGGTACGGTTATCCGCCACCCGCTGCGGCACCGGGATACGCTTATCCGCAGTACCAGGCGGCGCAGCCCGGGTACGGGTACGCGATGCCGCCGCCGCAGAAGCCGAAGAAGGGCTTCGGAGGTATGGGGCTCGGACTCGGAGCGGGTTTGCTGGGCGGGTTGTTGATTGGGGATATGGTGTCTGATGTAGGCGAAATGGCTGCTTATGATGCTGGTTTTGATGATGCTGGCTTTGATTTCTAGTTTTTTTTTTTTT
>NW_010378834.1:0-312 GCF_000414095.1 Morus notabilis | reverse complement strand
ATTTTATTTTAATTTCCTGATGCAAATGTCCCGTGTAATTGACTGAATTAAATTTTTAATTTGAGTTAAAATTTAATTTTATATAAATTTTTTTTATTATAATAACAAAATTAAACGAAATTATTTTTAAAATTTTTTTATTATAATAAAATTTAAATTAATAAATCCCTTTGAAAAAAAAAAGTTTAAAAGGATAATATTATCTAATTTTCTTTTTATAATAGAATATTTAGTTTTTCATTTTTTATATAAAAAAAAGATATTTAGTTTTCGTTTCTTTGAAAAGGATATTTAGTTGCCATAAAAAAAAAA
>NW_010378833.1:0-312 GCF_000414095.1 Morus notabilis | reverse complement strand
GTTTTTCTGTTGATTCCGAGAATAAATTAGTGCATTAAATGTAGTAATCAACTAGAATACTTCGGTAACCAACTTGAAGATGATAAGTGATATGTGTCATTTCCGGTAACTAATCTGGCAGGTGATCAGCCAGATTACTCCGGCAACCACAGCCATGGTAATATACCAAGTACTCCGCCGACCAGCGTTGGCGACGGGTGATCTATGGTGGAAAAGGCAATATAATTGGGTAGATTACTGATGGTAATTTAGTAGATTACTCTTATGACTGGAGGCAGCAACAGTTGGTCCATGTTGTTTTTAAGGACATAG
>NW_010378832.1:0-312 GCF_000414095.1 Morus notabilis | reverse complement strand
GGATTGTTTTGTGAAAGAATTTTTGGACCTATAAAAAGCGGAATTTGTGCTTGTGGAAATTATCGAGTGATCGGAGAGGAAAAAGAAGATCCGAAATTTTGTGAACAATGCGGAGTTGAATTTGTTGATTCTCGGATACGAAGATATCAAATGGGATACATCAAACTGGCATGTCCAGCGACTCATGTATGGTATTTGAAACGTCTTCCTAGTTATATCGCGAATCTTTTAGATAAACCCCTTAAGGAATTAGAAGGCCTAGTATACTGCGATGTGTGATTTGATCGAAATTAGGATTTTACAGATTCGGAA
>NW_010378831.1:0-312 GCF_000414095.1 Morus notabilis | reverse complement strand
TTTTTTTTTGCTAGTCGAAAAGGAGATCTGTAACAATTAATTGTACGTTGATTGTGGATTTTCCCCCTAACCACGATTTGTAATAATTAGCAAGCTGTTTCTTAATTGAAATCTTGCCTACATAGTTTGAGTATGTTTCTTCTTGAACCATATCATAATTTTGGTTAATGAATTTAAAATTTATATCTACCTTTTAACTAACTCTCCCATTGAGATCCTTTTTCTCAAATGCGCCCAAAGGTATTCTTCAAGATCTGGTATTTTTATATGTCACACTTTAAATATATTCTTGTCTCTTTTTTCTTTTTTTTT
>NW_010378830.1:0-312 GCF_000414095.1 Morus notabilis | reverse complement strand
AAAAGTTTGACTAATTTATTTGTACTATCAAGCATCTTAATCAAATTTTTGACCACTGATTTAATTAGATTTTTTAATTGATCATCAAATGAAAATTATGCTATTCGATTTTCAACTTCATTTTCTGTATCATATATATAAAGTTGTGCGCACTTGGAGGATTGTTATCAATCGGGAGCAGAGATCCAATAAGATGATGTATTTGTCTACTTATCTTGAAAATATATGGGCCGTTTGAGTTTTCTTGTATTTGTTTCCATGTTGGCCCCAAAAGATGTAAATGTAAACATAGAATTATATGTTCTAATGTTT
>NW_010378829.1:0-312 GCF_000414095.1 Morus notabilis | reverse complement strand
AAATAAACGAGGCCTTAAATCCACGTTAACGACATCACCTTTAGCATGCTCATGTTCACGTGATGTCTTAGACTTATCCGAAAAAAGTAAAACTTCCTTACCTCTCGAGCTAACAGCTGAACGTTTCTTTCATTCATTGTTTTCCACTTTTTTTTTAATTTAATTATTTCCTTCTTTTTTTTTTTGAATGAGTTGATAAAATTTATTGAGAAAAATAACTTAGATGATTAATTATGTGTGATAAAAAATATCTAATTATTAGTTAGTTATTTTAATATTAAGATAGTTAGCATAATATACAATTTTTTTTTT
>NW_010378828.1:0-311 GCF_000414095.1 Morus notabilis | reverse complement strand
TTAAAAGTGTTATACAAGTGGCCTAATGAGTGTATAGATGCTCTGTTAAGTCTATTGAAAGATGCATTCCCGGATGTGAAGTTACCTTTTTCTCATTATGAGTCGAAGAAGCTCATGAGTAAACTTGAACTGGGTTACGAAATAATTCATGTCTGCAAGTATGATTGTGTTTTGTTTTGGAAGGAGAATGCTGATCTACAAACGTGTCCCGTATCTAAAACATCCCGTTGGAAAAAAAAGGACAAAGGGTACTAAAAAAGTACCGTGGAAAGTACTACGTTATTTCCCGTTAACAGATCGGTTGAAGTGTC
>NW_010378827.1:0-312 GCF_000414095.1 Morus notabilis | reverse complement strand
TAATATAATCTTATAATTCTAATATTATTATTTATTATAGTGTATTACATGGTTATATAATATATTTGTTTAATATAATATAATAATTATTATATAATATAATATAATATAATATAACTTTTTAATTATATTATAACAGAAATATTATTATTTCTTATGAAATATTATAATATTGTAATTATATTAACCATTATAATAATATTATTATATTCTATATCATAATTATATAATATGTTATAATATGTTATTTAATGATAGTTTTATTTTATTATATTAAATATAATAATAAATATACATTATATTATAATTATA
>NW_010378826.1:0-312 GCF_000414095.1 Morus notabilis | reverse complement strand
CGCCGAAAACGGCATCAACATCTCTGGTCAGTTCCTGCAAACCAACGAGAAAGTCGGTTACGTAGTCATCGACGTCGATGCCGAATACTCCGATCTGGCTCAGGAAAAGCTGCAGCACATCAAAGGCACTATCCGTAGCCGCGTGTTGTTCTAGGTTCTGCTGGCTGATTAAGTAAAAAAGAGACCTTCGGGTCTCTTTTTTTGCTTGTTTTTTCGTCAACGCAGGGATTGTCAGCGCTACTGCACATTCACCGTGATTGCCCTGGATTCAACCGAAGGGTTCAGCGGTATATGGCTCTTGTCACCCATCAG
>NW_010378825.1:0-311 GCF_000414095.1 Morus notabilis | reverse complement strand
GGTCAAGATAGGTTTAACATGTTTATTGGTCAATTTATCTTTTCCTTTAAGAAAACTAAATGAATTTTACCTATAAACTTTCATATTATATCACATATTATTATATTACAAATGACACATATAGTTAATCGTTTTAATTCGTGTCACTTCATGTTAGGAGGTCAACCTTAATTCAACCCATTAATTGTGTTAATCGTGTCAACCCGATTATGACCCAAACCCATTAATAGTAAACTCAAACCCGCTAACTTCGTGCGGATTTCGAGTCATGTCGCTACTCGAATTGCCAACCCTATTTTTTTAATCAAAAA
>NW_010378824.1:0-311 GCF_000414095.1 Morus notabilis | reverse complement strand
GGACTTGAGAAGATGAGAGAGGAAATGGAAGGCGGCTGGGAGAAGAAAACGGAGCAAAATGGAAGAGGAGAACGATAAAGAAAACCCTAAAAACATAATTGATGACGTGGAATAGCTGATGTGGAAGTTGGCCTATTCACCCAATTTATTTTTTGTGGTTTATTTGCTTAAAAATACTTTTTACTTAGTCTATCTATACAACAAGCCCTTCATAGTTAGAGGGGAGACAATGTTTTTAACTGTGCATTTGGGTTCCAACGAGCAAAATCAAGGGAGGCTAATTCCAAAATCAAGGCCTCAAATGTCTCATC
>NW_010378823.1:0-311 GCF_000414095.1 Morus notabilis | reverse complement strand
TGGGGTGCCAAGTGGCCGGGATGCGTAAAAAATTCACATGTTTATTTATGTTTTAGATTCTAAAATTAATATATGTTTTGTAGGAATTAATGCAACAAGCATCACCATTTTTTAATTAATATTTTTTTTATGATTTTCCCTATTTTTCATCTTTAAAAATTAAAATAAAATAACAACGACGTCAAAATGTTATGAACTTTTGCGGACACGATCCATACATACATTTTTCTGAGCATGCCTATAAAAAATCGAATCAAATTATGAAAAAAGAAAACGCTGTCAAAACACCCCCAGCCCACGCATTGGGGCGC
>NW_010378822.1:0-311 GCF_000414095.1 Morus notabilis | reverse complement strand
ATACAAAACAAAATAAAGAAAGCAACCAGGAATTTAATTCACTTGCTATTTGTAACGTTAACTAAAACAATACCAGTTAGAATTTAAATATTTGTATCTATAACGTTAATTCCTCCCGAGCTAGCAGTTAAAAACAATACCAGCTCGAGAGAAACATTAACTGAAATAAGAATATTACAGCTTAATAGAGAAATAATATCTATCATAAATACAATCTTCGAACATAATTCTTAATATTAGAAATTTCATTTCATAAGATCTCGTAACTTGTCATGGAACCTTGAACCATTCTTGCTCAGTCAACTGGAACT
>NW_010378821.1:0-311 GCF_000414095.1 Morus notabilis | reverse complement strand
ATATATATATATATATATATATTGAAGGGGATCATACATTTATAATTATATCAATTCTTCTTGCGTGGAAGTCAATCTTAATTTCTTACAATTAGGGAAACAAAATCACAGTGATTGATTTGATTCTTTTATTCATAATGGCACATTAATTAACTTTCTCCAATGAGTCTCTCACGATCAATATGACCAATTGAAATCTTTTATTTTTTCAGCGAATAATATAGTAACTATGATTTCACCGTGATCACTTTCTTTTACTTTCCCTATTTCTTCGCTAATGAGACGATTGTCTTTTTATTTCCTTTTTTTTT
>NW_010378820.1:0-311 GCF_000414095.1 Morus notabilis | reverse complement strand
TAATTTTAGTTAAATTTAACGGTTGAAAAAATAAAAAATACTAAAAAAAACTCCCATAATAAAAGAATAAGGGAGTTTCTCTAATAAAATTTTAAAAAAATGAACTATTAGTAATTTTTTTATCGTCAGATTCATATTTAAAATTATTTATTCTGTATATTTTTTTAATTTGATGTGATTTTAATCCGATTTAATAGTCAGAAACTGACTCTATTAATAAAGAGACGCTACTAATAAAGAGACGTTACTTGAGAAAACCCTTAAAGAGTAAATGATTTTTAGATGGATGCCTTCAACTTCACGCGTTTGGT
>NW_010378819.1:0-311 GCF_000414095.1 Morus notabilis | reverse complement strand
GATGCTTACACCATCTTGACGCTTACACGCCTGTTAGGCAGTAACAACATTTGTCTCCGTCATTAACTGTAATAGCGTTTATCTTTGTCATAACTTTGTCTGACTTTCCGACAGCTTTGCCCAAATGTTCAACACGAAGCTTAAAGGCCAAAATGCCACTAAGCACGCCATTTCTTACCAATATCATCGTTGCCTGGTGCCGTCGTCATCCTCGTTCATTCAACTTTCGGTCATCAGCTTTGACTACACCGTTGTTGTCCTGTTGCTTTTGTCGGCCTCAGCATATGTTCGTCTATAACATGGACCTCAGT
>NW_010378818.1:0-311 GCF_000414095.1 Morus notabilis | reverse complement strand
AAGATGCAATGTGCCTGCTTCAAATAAAAAAGTACACCATGTAACACCACCATGTAACACCAGCATTTACAAACAATGTACAATCCATAACTACTCGGTGTACATTGTAAATTTAATTTGACTCAAATTTGTCAATCAAATGTGTGAGAAACTTACTCTACTTGGTGTATGATGATCGCCGTTCTATATACTTCTATCTAAATATCATTGTCTAAGATTATACAGGCACTCAAATAAAATAGGTCGTAAAGAAACAATTTAAATGAATTTCAATTAAACAGAAACAAGACACCCATTTTTCCAATTTGGAA
>NW_010378817.1:0-311 GCF_000414095.1 Morus notabilis | reverse complement strand
AAACAGAAAATACAGAAAGATTGACCACAGAAGCTCGTCACTCTTGAGTCCACACTCGTTGCTGGTACAAAATATTAGTTTGAAAAATTGTCGCTTTGCCTTTTGTTATTGATAATAATGAGTACGTATATTACTAGATCATTCAAAATTCGTATATATTTTCTAATCTTAATAAAATCAAAATTCAACTTAGTTTCACTAGTACAAAGGTAATCTTAATAGGGAGATTTTCTGGTACGTCGGTGTACCGATAGGTCATGTTTTTCTAACTGTTAGATTTACGTATTTTTTTAACTTTTACGTGATTTTAT
>NW_010378816.1:0-311 GCF_000414095.1 Morus notabilis | reverse complement strand
AAAAAAAAAAAAAACACATATAAAATCGTTATTTCACTAAACTGAATAACTTCTTAAATTAGGTGAGTTCTGTTAGTGAGGACACATTACTTTATTTTACATCTAAAATCTGCTATTGGGCACGGCCACTAGGTCTTATGATTTATTAAAATTTAATTTATTTCACCGATTTGAGTTTAGAATTCGACTTTCGCTATAATAAAAAGCTCTTAAAAACAGTCACATATAACTTTTTTGTTATAGTAAAAAATTCTCACATAAAATCACATGTCAACTCGAATTAAAAATTCATATCAGTAAAAAGCTCTCAA
>NW_010378815.1:0-311 GCF_000414095.1 Morus notabilis | reverse complement strand
TGTCATTATCTATTTTATCAGGCTATTTAACATTCATAATTGGCAGTTAGAAAAAGGAAATAAAGGGACACGACCATTATTTTTAAGCACCAAAAGAGTTGATTAATGGAGGGATTCCTCAATTGGAAAAACCATTGCCAGCTATTGGACGGTGATACTCTCTTGTCTAGGAAAAGACTTTCACAAAGTCTCCTCTTCTTATTAAACTACTGCAACTTATTGCCTATGCGGCACCTGTTTAAACTCATAATATATAAGTGGGACCCACTTCTGCAGATGAATGGGATTTGCTGATCATAACAAATGTTTAG
>NW_010378814.1:0-311 GCF_000414095.1 Morus notabilis | reverse complement strand
AAAAAAAACACCCCCTAAATAAACCCAAAAAAAAAAACATCCCCAAAAAAATCCCTAAAAAAAACCCACCCAAAAAAAACACACGAAAAAAACCCGCGAAAAACCGCCCTAAAAAAACACCCCAAAAAAACCCAAAAAAAAACCACAAAAAAAAACCCCTATAAAAAAACTCCAAGAAAAAACACCTAAAAAAAAACCCTAAAAAAAACTCCCAAAAAAAACCACCAAAAACAACCCCCCAAAAAAACACCCCTAAAAAACAGCCCAAAAAAAACCCCCAAAACACCCGCCCAAAAAAAAACCCCAAAAAA
>NW_010378813.1:0-311 GCF_000414095.1 Morus notabilis | reverse complement strand
GCCGTTGGGGTGGATGGTGGTTTCGATGATCCAACTGTTGGATCGTCATGATTTTGGTGTCAAAACACTCAGAAGGAAATGGGTAATAAAAGCTCTCAACCTATTTTGAGATTTCATAGCCGGAGAATTCAGGTCCGAGCTGCCATATTATGTCAAAGTTAGAGGTTTCAATCCATACAATTAGAGGCTGAATTTGGTGAAATTGACCACACTATTGAACTCGGAAGGGTGAATTTGGGGGTTGTAGGACCAAAGTTCGCCGCAGAAAGATGCTTCGACAACCTCCGCCGCTGCCGCCGGTGGCGGTATTC
>NW_010378812.1:0-311 GCF_000414095.1 Morus notabilis | reverse complement strand
TAATAATTTTATTAAGATATTATTTTTAATATAAGAAAAAATTAAAATTTTATTTAGTTATATAATTTTTATTTTTAATTTAAAAGTACTTTGTTAATTCATTTAAGTCAGTACCTATTTGCTGAAAAAAAGACATTCACCCAAAATTAAAAATAAAAAATGATTTAAATTTGTTTTTAGTTTTTAAATTATTTTACACTAAATTGAAAACCGTTTTTAATTTCATTTTTTTCACTTTTTTCCTCCAAATATGTTTTTTTCCTTGATCTCTATTTTTTTATTTTAAAAAATGTAAAAAATAAAAACGGAAC
>NW_010378811.1:0-311 GCF_000414095.1 Morus notabilis | reverse complement strand
AAAAAAAAAAAAAGCTTTCTTTTAAAAAACTTAATGGTTTATCGAGCAAATCATCCCGATGGACACCTACGAGCCCAATACGATAGGTCCTTAGAATTTTGAGGATTCAATGTGGGTGTCATGCCCCCCAAATGGGGTGGGTGATGTGGAGCTCGATTAGGGGTTAATAAAGTAGATTCCCAGATGAGCCCCACCCGACTGAATTAAAATATAAATAAATTACAGAATCCTGAACCTCTGACAGCACAGGGCTCCACCCCAAAGGACATACAGTATCGTACATACATGCACATGTAAATAATCATTACAAC
>NW_010378810.1:0-311 GCF_000414095.1 Morus notabilis | reverse complement strand
CATTCACCGCTTCTCCACTGAGGCCAGGCTTCTTGGTAGAGCTATTTGCCATTTCTTTTTTGTCTTCGGCTTCTTGGCCTCAGATAAGCAGTGTTGAGTATATCAAATGCTTTTCGCTAGCGATGTTCAGAGGCAGAAGATGAAGCTTGGCTCTCAGTTCCAGTTTCTGTTCCCCTCCGAGGGTAGCCAAACGATTTTGTTTGGCAACGATTTCGAAAGGTCAGTCTTCTTTTTTTCTCAACAAATTTCAAGTTTAAACTACGGGTGCGTTTGGAACTCGTTCCAAAATGATTTTGTTTTTTGTATGAAAA
>NW_010378809.1:0-311 GCF_000414095.1 Morus notabilis | reverse complement strand
CGCAACAGATCAAGATATTATCGGAGAACCTCCCATTAAAGAAATTGTTCTAGAAGAACAAACTCTACTACCTCAAGAATCTATGCCATTAAGAAGATCCACTAGAGAAAAGAGAAGTGCAGTGCTAGATTACTACATTGTATTTGTCCAAGAACATGAGATTAATATTGGAGTGATGGAAGATGATCCGATTAACTTCCGTCAAGCCCTGGAAAGTTCTAACTGTCAAAAGTGGATTGATGCTATGAATGAGGAGATTAAGTCCGTGAAGGACAATGATGTGTGGGATATTGTCCCATTGCCAGAAGATG
>NW_010378808.1:0-311 GCF_000414095.1 Morus notabilis | reverse complement strand
CTAACAACTAGGTTTGATAACTCAAATAATTACTCATGCTCAATGTCCAAATCTTCACTTGCTAAATAAGCAAAATTTTTAAAAGTGCATAACTTACTTGTTTGACGTGATCAATAATAGCAACTTGAGCTGTTCTAGGATCAAGAAACTCATCTTTTCTGAGCTCTCCAAATGATGTAATTATCACCTGCACCCACAATATGACGAGGGAAAAAATCGGAAATTGATTAATTTGTGAAGCTTCCTCAAAGAGACATACAATAACCAAAAAATAGAGATGCAAAATCAAAACATTTCAAACAAATAAGGCT
>NW_010378807.1:0-311 GCF_000414095.1 Morus notabilis | reverse complement strand
AGCCCGAATTTTTTCGGGCTCAGGCGGGCAAGCTCATCTCCCGCCCGCCGAAGCTAGATTTTCGGGTTCGGACAGCCCGAATTTGACACTGACTCTCTTACCCGCCGCCGTCTAACCGCTCTATACCGCCGTCCGTCGGAATTTTTTTGAATTTTCCGACCATGCCCGAACCGCCCGACCCGAAAATAAGCCCGAAAATCCAAATTTTGCCAAAAGCCCGAGTTGCCCGATTTGCCCAAAACCGCCGGAAAATATTAGTTGTTACAAATTGGGGCATTCCGAGAATCAAACTCGGGACCTCTCACACCCAA
>NW_010378806.1:0-311 GCF_000414095.1 Morus notabilis | reverse complement strand
CTAACAACTAGGTTTGATAACTCAAATAATTACTCATGCTCAATGTCCATATCTTCACTTGCTAAATAAGCAAAAGTTTTAAAAGTGCATAACTTACTTGTTTGACGTGATCAATAATAGCAACTTGAGCTGTTCTAGGATCAAGAAACTCATCTTTTCCGAGCTCTCCAAATGATGTAATTATCACCTGCACCCACAATATGACGAGGGAAAAAATCGGAAATCGATTAATTTGTGAAGCTTCCTCAAAGAGACATACAAAAACCAAAAAATAGAGATGCAAAATCAAAACATTTCAAACAAATAAGGCT
>NW_010378805.1:0-311 GCF_000414095.1 Morus notabilis | reverse complement strand
AAAATTACAAAGAGATTGTTCACATCTAAGATTGAAAACTACCTCACTTTTACTTGGAGGGAATATATTAAGCCGGCGTATCCTTTGAGGATATCTCAATTCCGCATCATGCTTTTGTTTACCATAACTTGCACTAGAAGTTGTTGAAGGCGGACCCGGTTGATCAGGACAGTTAATGGACCCGAACTCGTGGGACTTTCCAGCAACTAGCTGTGCTTCAAAAGAGAGGTGAGGCCTAGGGACTGGCAAGAAACCACAGAATGTAATTATCAGAAAAGAAACAAATGAAAACCACCACAAAGGTAATTTAA
>NW_010378804.1:0-311 GCF_000414095.1 Morus notabilis | reverse complement strand
AGTAGAAATAAAATAATGTTATTTTAATTATGGTATTTTTGGTTCTCTCTGTAAAAATTAAGTATCTTTCTTTGATACCTGAAGTTAGGCCCACTAATAAAGAGACCATCGCAATGAGGCCCATACACTATTTCTGTTAGCTTCTAGATTCCATTGCAAAAAGCGCATTAATTCCTTTACTTTAATTTGAATTGAGATATAATATTTTTTAAGAGTTTTTAATTGTATAAAAAAAGTTAAATGTGAAATTTTTTAAGAGCTTTTAATTGTAAAAATTAAAAATTAAAAACTTGAATCGGTAAAATGAACAA
>NW_010378803.1:0-311 GCF_000414095.1 Morus notabilis | reverse complement strand
TGTGGGTGTTGTTGAATCTGGTATATTGCTCAAGCGTTCTGGCGACATTTCTGGCTATTTTGACATCGAAGAATGGTCTTGGTGTAACCACGTATTTCGATATAAGTCCTTCAATCGTAACGACGCTGCCGGGACCGATCTTTTCTGAGAAATAATCCTCAACAACTCTATCGAAGGTATAGGTCTGAGAGGTCGTGTAATGTTTGAGGTTTCTCATTACTCCCTTGGCCATTCTCTTCAGGTGGCCTGGAATACCCTCAATAAATTTATCGGCCTCAAGGCCGTTTTCAAATTTGAATAGGTTTAATTCG
>NW_010378802.1:0-311 GCF_000414095.1 Morus notabilis | reverse complement strand
AGACTGTCGGATGTAAGTGGATTTTCACTATCAAACACAAGGCTGATGGTAGTGTTGAGAGACCAAAAGCTCGACTAGTTGCTAAAGGGTTTCACTCAGTCTTATGGAGTAGATTATCAGGAAACATTTGCTCTAGTGGCTAAACTAAACACTATCAGAGTCCTTTCCCTTGCAGCAAACAAAGACTGGCCCCTAAATCAACTGGATGTAAAAAATGCATTCTTGAATGGTGATCTTGAAGAAGATGTGTACATGGAAATACCTCCAGGACTGGAATCAACCGTGGAAAGCAACAAGGTGTGTAAACTCAA
>NW_010378801.1:0-311 GCF_000414095.1 Morus notabilis | reverse complement strand
GTTTAAATTTATAATTTTAATTTTATTATAATATTTTTTTATAAAAGAATTTTAAATTTTAATGTTAAAATTAAAAATTATTAAACTCATTAATTAAATGGACGAAAGAGACTACAGTTTTTAAAAGTGAAGCTTTGAGAAACATAGTTCTATTTATTAATTTGACATTATATTTAATTTGCTCATTATACTTCTTATAGAATTTTTTTGATGAGAAAATATTATTTACTAATTAAGTCAATAAGATTAAAATAGTCAGAAAACAACCGATGGTACATGCTTAACCTTCCAACAATCTGAGCCTCCTTCTG
>NW_010378800.1:0-311 GCF_000414095.1 Morus notabilis | reverse complement strand
AGGTCGTCTATTCATTTTCCTAAGGACATTTGAATCTATATTGTAGTAATGGAAGTTAAATTTCCTACTCTCCATATGGTATATACCTACATCACAAATGATTGGATTTTGTCCAAGTACGTATACATCGTCTAAGTCGTGAGTAAAATATATGCTATTTGGTCGGCACCCAATGAAATTAGAAGCCAAAACAGATATAGAGGAATTGTCACCGAAGAACAAGGATACACTGCCATGACTTTTTATCTCGATTCATTTTGCCCCATCAATATCTAATTTGAAAAATCTAAATATCTTTGTCTCGCGACCTT
>NW_010378799.1:0-311 GCF_000414095.1 Morus notabilis | reverse complement strand
TTTTTTTTTTTAACCTCAAACTTTATGTTATTTTCGTTATTATCTTTTAGGACTCGTTTATTTTTCTAATTTAAATTTTTAATTTTAGATTTTTACAGTAAAAATTTTTTAAAAAATATCATATGTAATTTTTTTTTACAGTAAAAAGTTTTTAAAAAATGTCGCATATCAGCTCGAATTAAAAATTTGAATCCGCGAAGTGAACTATACCTTAAATTTTATGCTCTGTTTATTTCGAGTGTTCTGACCTAGTTCTGAATTCTAATTTTTAATTTGTTACATTATTTTTTCTCATAAAAAATTTAAATTTT
>NW_010378798.1:0-311 GCF_000414095.1 Morus notabilis | reverse complement strand
TTGCTTTAATCGGGAAAAAAATAGCTCCGGATAGCTCCACACACAAGTTTAATTATATATGTTGTTTAATTCTCTACATTTTTATCACTGGTCGAGAGCTCCACAGACCATTAACAACGAGAAACCCTAGCACTATATCGCCACTGCGTCACCCTTGACTTTTGGCTTTTAGTGCTACAGGTGCTCATCACTCATGGTCATGGAGATCATAGTAAAGATCATAGGCTTAAACTTTTCTAGTGTGCAGGATCCTCTACCAGAGGCAAGCACAGAGCATACTAGTCAGGAGTAGAAACGATTATGATATAAGA
>NW_010378797.1:0-311 GCF_000414095.1 Morus notabilis | reverse complement strand
AACTTTATTTTGGGTTTATCAGTATTATTTACTTTATGAATTAGTTCTATTTCTATTATGATAATTAGTTTTAGATCTATTAGAATTCAACCAACACAAAACTTATAAATTATTTATGCCCATGACTAATTTTTGACTGCAGTATTCATTCGGTTGGTCTTCTAATTGTTCAACTCTCATGATCTCTTCCATCTATATGTTTGGCCAGTTGAAAAATCAGAATAGGAAGAGTACATGTAGATGGAAGAGTATATGTGAGTTGAAAAATCAAAAGAGGAAAACGTCAAAATGGCGATTGGTGACGAGAATGT
>NW_010378796.1:0-311 GCF_000414095.1 Morus notabilis | reverse complement strand
AGTTTGTAATAGGCTTGCAGATAGTCTTGCAAAATGGACTCTTTCATGTCAATTCGCTGGATTTGTATCTACAGGGATGGTTGGCCCTCCTGTCTCTACCGTTTTGCTCTCTGAGCATATTTAAATTTTTAATTTAGTTAAGATGTAATATTTTTTAAAATTTTTTAATTATAATATAAAAAAATAAATGTGATATTTTTTAAGAGTTTTTAACTGTAAAAATTTAGAATTGAAAATTCAAATCAACAAAATAAATAAAACCTAATAATATTATCCAATTTGAGTAGCAACAAAAAAAAAAAAAAGTTCCG
>NW_010378795.1:0-311 GCF_000414095.1 Morus notabilis | reverse complement strand
TTATTAAATAAATATTAGTAATTAATTAACTAATTATTTAATTATGTAATTAATAATTAATAATTTAAATATTAAATTGTGGCTACATTCATACTAAACTCATATCTTATCTTCAATTACTTTTGAACTAATTTTAGGTCATTTTTTTAACTTCAAGGGTAAAATAAATACTAATATACTTCGCCGGGATAAAACTTCGATTAGTATTTCATAGTAAAACTCGAATATTAAAAATACTTTTCCGACAATATTTTCAATTTCTTAATGTTAAATAATCCATAGAAAAAAAAATTTTAACTTTAATTTTTTTT
>NW_010378794.1:0-311 GCF_000414095.1 Morus notabilis | reverse complement strand
GATTCGTGAAAACGTATGGAGGGGAATTATTCCGGCTAAATTTTGTAGGACGCTTCTGCAGTAATTGTAAGAATGGTCTTTGGCTATCGGTCTTCAGGGGGGAGCGCAATGCAAAGCACTAAACGACTAGGCTATTGTGCTGATTCTGAAAACTCGAATAATGAAAATTGGACTGCTCATGAATAAAGTGTTGATCGTGGACGATCATCCCGTCATCCGGCTTGCGGTACGCATGCTGATGGAGCGTCATGGCTATGAGGTCATTGCGGAGACGGATAATGGCGTAGATGCCCTGCAACTGGCTCGTGAGC
>NW_010378793.1:0-311 GCF_000414095.1 Morus notabilis | reverse complement strand
CGTTCAAGACACCACTACACATCCTTCTCCATCTCGTCCAACACAGCCCCCTAGGCACATCCAACATCAAGGTCGACAACCTCACTATCAATATGATGCACCCTAACACAACCACATAGATGATCCTTCTAGGAAAATCAAGTTGGATGCTACAGAATTTGATGGTAGGTTAGATTCCACTGTTTTTTTAGATTGGTTGGATAAGATGGATAAGTATTTTGATTGGTACCACATGAATGATGATCAACGCCTTAGTATGGCTAGGATTAAGTTAGTGGGTAGTGCCAAATGTTTTTGGAAAACAGTCATGC
>NW_010378792.1:0-311 GCF_000414095.1 Morus notabilis | reverse complement strand
CATTATATTGTAATTATATATATTATAGTATAGTATAATATAATATAATCGTTATTTTTAATGATTTAAGTTATTATTTTAATAATATTATTATATTCTATATCACAATTGTATAATATATTATATAATAATTGTTTTTTGTATTATATTAAATATAATAAGTAAATATATATTATATTGTAATTATATATATTATATTATAGCATAATATAATATAGTTGTAATTTTTAGCTATCTACAGTAATTCAACCTCATAATTTGTCAAATGCTATTACACTGATTTTGGAACCAGCACAGCTACTATAATTACA
>NW_010378791.1:0-311 GCF_000414095.1 Morus notabilis | reverse complement strand
CCCTAAATATCTTCTTGCTCTTGACACGTAACATGGGCATATAGAGAGGATATAGTGATATGATATAGAGAGAATGTGTCATGATATGATATAGTGTCACTTTTTTCTTTGGTTAAAAGCATAACATATAATACCATCACACTACGATAATGCAGAATTACATATACTTGGATCAACAATCCGCATGACATGCAAATGGAATGCAAAAAGGTTAAGAAATCAATTGTTATTAACAAAAAATCAAAAGGAAAATTATAGTTGGATGTCTCATCCTTACGAAATGTAGTGCACAACTTTGTCCTTATTTATTT
>NW_010378790.1:0-311 GCF_000414095.1 Morus notabilis | reverse complement strand
TACATTTAAAGCTTATTTGTACTATTTTCCTAAACAAAAGTTTTTGATAATTAATATTATTCCGTTATCTCAATTATCTAGTTATCTCGATATTACATAGAATAAATGAGTGATTGATGCATATTCTCTTGGCATTCATGAGCGAATTAATAGATTTATAGAAGTCTTATTTTTAGTATTCTTCAAGAATCAAAGGATCTTAGGAATTTATTCCGCCTTTCCTATTTTTCACACGCTTCCGCTACATCAATTGGTACTAGAGCCAAAAGGTTCCTACACCAAATTTCATGATGTCACCTCACTGTCATCCC
>NW_010378789.1:0-311 GCF_000414095.1 Morus notabilis | reverse complement strand
AAAAAAAAAGATAAAAGCAGCAAACAGAAGAGGCAAAATTTTTTTTCCCTAAAATAGGGACGGATTTTGAATAATAGAGCAAAGTCATTTAATATGCCTGTAGAAGAACAGATTCAAATCATCGAAGTAGGAAGACAAATAAGCAATGTAGGCAGCACATATCATCATCTTAATGATTAAAAGTACACACACAAAATTCAGGTATTATCCATACGTGGCACAAAATGAGTTACCATAAAATGCACCGACCTACATAAGCTCTTTCAGCACAAATCAAAGTAAAAAATGAACCGCCTGCATGAACAAAAGAT
>NW_010378788.1:0-311 GCF_000414095.1 Morus notabilis | reverse complement strand
AATTCAGCTGCTCGACAACCCGGGCATTTATTTTTGTAGCCGCATCAAGTGAAGCCCTTACCTCCCCTAGCACTCGGGTCGTTTCTGCATGTTTAAGCTGCTCAGCTTTTAATGCCTCTTGCGCTTGATCAACCGCTTTCTGAGCCTCCAACTGACCGACTGCAAGACTTTTTTCAGTCATGGCCTTCAGCCGATCGTGCAAAGAGGAGACAACCTGATTCAACTCTTGGTCAACGATTTTCCCAGCGCCGAACATCTCACCTTCTTCGTCACGGACTTTGCGGAGGAAAGCTCCAACCTTGATGTTAGAG
>NW_010378787.1:0-311 GCF_000414095.1 Morus notabilis | reverse complement strand
AGAGGAATTTCATCACATTTCCCTTTATGAGAGAATTATCCACCTTACATATTGAAATTCTATATCATAGATTTTTTTTTTCTTTCTTTATCTCACCTTTTTATTTACCATATATTTTATTTTATTGTTTCATAACCCCGAATCAAATTGGATTTTTTTTATCCAAAAAAGATTTCAGTTGCTACAATAATATGACCAATTAAAAAGCTCAAAGACAATCTTTCTAGATCTAAACAGAATCAAGAAGAGTTACACTGGTAATGGAGCACTAAGTTGTTTACTTGATGACAGGATTCGGAATCGGAGTTATT
>NW_010378786.1:0-311 GCF_000414095.1 Morus notabilis | reverse complement strand
AAAAAAAAAAAATCTGCCTATCAAACTTAGACTAACAAACATAACCCACTCTAAATTTGAGTATAAGAAAGAAACAGATCTCTTGTACAAATGGGTTATTTTTCCGAATCAAACGCTAATCATATTTAACATCAATCAACACGGTACTCACAAGAACTCAGAACCCGCAATCTTGGCCTCAGCATCTCGAACACACTGTAGAACGACAGATTTCCCCTCGTCATCCCTATAAGCCCCCTAATGGTTTCATCCCAAATATTAAGCATCAGTCATAAATTCCAAAAACCAAAAATTTCATTACCACCAAAAAA
>NW_010378785.1:0-311 GCF_000414095.1 Morus notabilis | reverse complement strand
AAAAATAGTAGTTTTGATATGGAAATCAACTCTACTCTGGTCTGGTCTAACTGTAAGACCACAAGGACTTTTCCATTGGCACTATATATGACGGTTGGGATTCAAAGAAGATAATGATTAGTTTAACCCTAAAATCACAAATTACAGCTTTTGTTGTTCCTCATGAATAATATGTGCAAAGAGGCCCACAGTTTATTTCTTTAAATTTAAATTTGATATAAATAAACTCAAATTACTAATACAAATTAATAACTATATAGAATATTCCGTTTAGTTCGCTGATTTGAGTTAAGATGTGATTTTATGTGAGA
>NW_010378784.1:0-310 GCF_000414095.1 Morus notabilis | reverse complement strand
GCACGCTCCTAATATATACATGTTAAGGAATAATATGTTTATACTTGTATGTTAGAGACATTAATTTAAAAATTAACTTTTGAGTACCAATATACATGACAAGTGACGTGGCATTCTACTTTATATGTCAACTCATCTTTTTTAGGAGACGTTTAGTTCATGGATTAAAATTATTATTTTCGATTTACGTGTATTTTTTGTGAAAGAAAACACTATAACGAATCATGAATCATGATTCAAATCATGGTTTGAATCGTTCCCTAATTTAACCCTTCTTTTGTTAATATAACCCCAATTTGATACATTTTTC
>NW_010378783.1:0-310 GCF_000414095.1 Morus notabilis | reverse complement strand
TTTTTTTTTGAACTTGAGAATGAAAAGTCATTACAAGACCGATGTCATACAAAAATACAACTTAATTCTGGAATGACAGAAAGCAAGAGATCTCAGAGGAAGGGGGAAAAAAAAGTAGCACAAGGTGCGATAGATGAAAATCAAACACAATAACTGATTGATAAACTAAGAGCGCTCGTTATTTTCTTTTTTACCCTACTTCGGACGTCATTTTCTCAGAAAACAAACACTAAAGAATCAGCGTCTCTCCCTAATTCAAGAAATAATTGAAGTCTGAGTAATTTGTAAAGTAGACAACCTACCTGTTTAG
>NW_010378782.1:0-309 GCF_000414095.1 Morus notabilis | reverse complement strand
AGTGTGAACACAGATTTGGATGTCGACTCTCAAAATTCATGCATGACTCATAGTCAAAGTGTGTGTATCCAGCTAAATGATAACTCTTTTACGGACTAAACTGTCTTATTGTTTCTTGTTTTCCTCATACACTTAAGGATACACTACACCACTACCTAATGATCGAATCTTGTGTTCAACTGACAACGATTGACCACTCCCACAGAATATCAAATATTCGGGTTTGCAAAAAATGAGAACATCTTCTTTTCTTTTGTTTAATACATCTTGGTTTTGATCAAATCCATAAGACTTAATAGCCTCATCAAA
>NW_010378781.1:0-310 GCF_000414095.1 Morus notabilis | reverse complement strand
GTATATATAAAAAGTTGCACCTGTAATGTTCTGTTTTGCAGCGATGTGTGTATATACCTGCAATGTTCTTCGTAATGTGTGTGTATGTATAAAAAGTTGCACCTGTAATGTTCTGTTTTGCAGCGATGTGTGTGTGTGTCTATATATATATATATATATATATATATATAGACACACACACACATCGCTGCAAAACAGAACATTACAGGTGCAACTTTTTATACATACACACACATTACGAAGAACATTGCAGGTATATACACACATCGCTGCAAAACAGAACATTACAGGTGCAACTTTTTATATATAC
>NW_010378780.1:0-310 GCF_000414095.1 Morus notabilis | reverse complement strand
ATATATATATATATATAATAGTAATGTCTAATTGATTACTTTGTTATTAAATTCATTTATCTACAAATATTATGAATCCGTAATTTATACACTTCATTCAACAAATCATTGTGCGCGTTTTCTCTTTTAAAAGAGGAAATACCCACTGATGAAAAAAAAAGGAGGGGGTAGACTGGCTTTATTAAATAATCCAAGCTATTATTAAGGGAACAATTAATCCTAATGAATCGTGAATGGACACATTTGTAGTATTGTTAAATCATGACATCACTTAAATTGAGAGTCTAAGAGGACGTTTGGTTCATAGATT
>NW_010378779.1:0-310 GCF_000414095.1 Morus notabilis | reverse complement strand
TGTGGAGAAAATCCAAAGTGAACATCAAAGAATAAGGAAATCAAGCACACAGGTAATCGATGTACAAACATTTCTACAGCCTTAAGAAACTTCTTGACCAAATCTATCATTGAAGTTGGTTATCTTATTTCCACAGGATTCAAAAACACAAAAAATAAAAAATAAAAATAAAAGTGTCTGACCAGGCACTTGTATAATTGTGCATGAATTGTGTATATTTATAGGTAAATCGTGTATATTTAACATAAAATATAACAAATCAGCCAATATACATATTTTCATGTTATGTGTTCACTAATTGCTATAAAAA
>NW_010378778.1:0-310 GCF_000414095.1 Morus notabilis | reverse complement strand
AATAAACAGGTGGTAGTTTAGTTATCACGGTGGCAATTTTTTTTCATGCTATCCTTTTCGGTAGCCACGTGTGAATTATGCAAATCTTTAATTCATGAAAAATAAATAAAAAAATTAAGTCGGTCTAAGAAAATTGTGAAAGTATTCGTCCAATTTTAGGTGGCGTTTGGTGAGTTCAAGCCCATTTGAAATAATTTGGATAGATGACAGGCACAATTTGGATGAGCGTTCAGGTGATAGCGTAGATTTATTTCAATAATTTTTTTCTTTCTATCATGAATAATAATGTGTCTTTCTACTAAGAAGACTA
>NW_010378777.1:0-310 GCF_000414095.1 Morus notabilis | reverse complement strand
TTTTGCATTCTAGAATTAATACATGATTTTTAGGAATTAATGCAATAAGTGGCACTATGTTTTGATGAATGTTCATTTTTTTTATGATTTTCTCTTTCTTCTTCTTTGAAAAATAAAATAAAATATAAACGACGTAAAAATATTCTGAAATTTTACAGACACGATCCTTACATTTTCTAAGCATGCCTGCAAAAATGGCCTCAAAAAAAGAAAAAAGAAAAACACTGTAAAAAAGCTCCTGGCCCGCACAGTGGGGCGGTGAAGTGCCGGAATGGGTCAAAAATTCACATTTTTATTTACATTTCGAATT
>NW_010378776.1:0-310 GCF_000414095.1 Morus notabilis | reverse complement strand
TTTTTTTAAGAGAAAACACTGTAGTGAACCACAAATCATAATTCAAATCATGGTATGAATCTACCAACTGCATAAGTTATTACAACTAGATTAAGATATGGGTTAGTGCAATATTGTAATGCCTTTGCTTCTTCTCATCCCAAGAAAGATTGATACTCAATAGCCCATGTCCAGCCAATGTGTTGTACGGCTTTGAGTGTATGATGGTTGTAAATATAAACTTATGTTTGGTAGAGGGATTTGTTCCCTGATTCGAATCATGATTCGTGATTCGTTACAGTATTTTATCTCACAAAAAATACACGTAAAT
>NW_010378775.1:0-310 GCF_000414095.1 Morus notabilis | reverse complement strand
CATAATTTTTTTAGTCAAATAATTACACTAACAAAAGAGTATTAATCAAGAGAAAGAAATAAAAGTCTCATCTCATCCACTCTCAAAAGTAAATTATCCATTTTTTTCTTTTGGGAAGACAACACAATTTAACGGGCCACACATGGGGCGCCAATCAACTCCCTAACAAAAGTTTTGAGTAAAGTGTGATCATTTGTGGGGTAAGCCTATTATTTAAGTCATTTTAAATAATTAAGTGTTATTGTGATTTTTTACTTTCTCTTTATTAATTGAATGATAATTATTTATTTTTAAGTGAACTGATATACAT
>NW_010378774.1:0-310 GCF_000414095.1 Morus notabilis | reverse complement strand
AAATTTATATCAAGTTATATCAGTTTTGTATACTTTTATCGTTCTTATGTGATTTTGACTATTTGCCTAATTTTAAAGTTTTAAAAAACATACAATACGATAGGACATTGCCTACCGTAGAAAGCTCCTTTCTTTTGTCATGAAAATGATAACAATTAATATTCTGTTAGAGGGTTTGATTGAATTTGTTGAGTCCGTTTTATCAATTTTCCATAGACACATCACTATTAATTGGGATAAAGAGAAATTACCTCTTGTATGAAAAAAAAAAAAAAAAAAAAAAAAAAAAAAAAAAAAAAACCAAATAAAC
>NW_010378773.1:0-310 GCF_000414095.1 Morus notabilis | reverse complement strand
GCTCAGACTTAATTCTAGATTTTTTAAGCTTAGAAACGGGTTTGGCCGACCCTCTCTCTTTTAGAATCCACAGACCTAATATTTTTTAAATTTTTTTTTAAAAATATCTTATAAGATTTCTTTCCATTTGACTATTTTATGAGAAAAAAATGATTTTAAATTTCCGCGGCAGCCCTTTTTCTCTATATAAAGACAGTTCGCATGCATTGTGGAGACGTACACCATTTCTCAAAAGTAGCCAAAATCATGATGACATCTCAACTCTCACTAATCTTCTTTAGCCACGTCTTTTTACTTGTTTTTGGCTATG
>NW_010378772.1:0-310 GCF_000414095.1 Morus notabilis | reverse complement strand
TGAGAAAATACTGTAACAAAAATTTAAGTTGTGATTCGAACTATAAAAAAGAACGGGGCCATCAAATCTCCAATCTGATGAGCATACGAGTCTGATACTTATAATATCTTTTGTTCGTCATCTCATTTTATTTTTTAAAAAAATAAAAATTACCTCCATGTTATATTAGACTTGCTTTAGTATAAGGTTACAAGTCCCTATCAAAAACAGAGAGACGTGACAAATTTTAACGAGAGAGCTCGCGCGACGGCGAACTTCGATAGATGAACTTCGGCCGCCAACATCATCTGGATGTCGGCCTCCTTCTGAG
>NW_010378771.1:0-310 GCF_000414095.1 Morus notabilis | reverse complement strand
CTCTCAGAAAATGTCACATCTCAGCTCGAATTGAAAACTCGAATCTGCTAAATAAACGATGTCTTAATGTCTCCTAATAGCTAATAGAGTGAATGAATAATTGGTATAGACTGCTTGGTCTAGTGGCATAGGGTTTGGTTGGAATGGGTCTTAAAGGGAGGTTGCGAGTTTGATTCTGTATTGTAGCAAAAAAATTGGGACAAAAAGAAAAGGCACTTTATGAGCTCAATTGGTGTCTAATCGACGTGTGAGTTGTTTTCAATGTACTGACTCCTAATCTTAGGTTTAAGTTCCGGATATGGTAGATACA
>NW_010378770.1:0-310 GCF_000414095.1 Morus notabilis | reverse complement strand
ATAGAACTTAAAATGATTGAAAATGGTAGGCTCGGAGGGAGACTCTCCCCATCTATATCTCCTCTCTCTCATCTTCTCTTTCTAACTAAATAAGAAATTCACTCTCTCCCTCCCTCCATCTCTCTCCCCTAGCAAACATATCTGAAGTCTTCATATATAATTACCCTGTTACGAATAGCTGTCCCAAAAAGCAAAAGAGTGAAATAAAACTGTCTTATTACTGATTAAAATTGTTCTTTTGCTACTTGCTGTAAAAGAATCCATTCTTTATGGGGGAAAAAAATCAATTTGCAGGCCACTGTAGGGTTCC
>NW_010378769.1:0-310 GCF_000414095.1 Morus notabilis | reverse complement strand
TAAGAGGGTTTTATTATTCTTTTAAGAAATTACAAATTCTAGAGAGAGAGATGTTCTAGAATCTGACCCCTCTCAGGCTATTCTCCCTGTATATATACATGATATTGCCTCTGTCACTTATTAATTATTTAATCAAATCTCGTGATATCTTCACCAAACTCCAAAACAGTAGTCTCTGATCACCGAGATTTCAACCAGCCTGCCTGATTTTCTCCACCGGCTTCGCCACTTACTCTGCATGAATTTAATGCACGTCAAATCTCTGTATAGTTGTCACTTCAATCTGGACGTGGATGGGTTTGTCGCCTTC
>NW_010378768.1:0-310 GCF_000414095.1 Morus notabilis | reverse complement strand
TTTTATAAAATTATATCCTACTGGGCCTTTCACTCACTTTTTCTTTTATTTTAAATGTATTAAACCCCTCACAGACGACGCAAGAAGTAGTGTTGAGTAAACGGCGATAACCGGTGAGGTGAGACGATCTCCAGAAGTGAAGAAGTGGTGGTTTATTTTCTTCCTTGCCATATATTCTTAAGGCATGTATAAATTATGGATTTTAAATCTTAAATTCTACTAGACTGTGGTTGATGTCAGCATATTACTTTTATGTACTGTTTATGTATGCACAATGTGGAATCCCTGTGGAGAAAACTGGAATGATGCC
>NW_010378767.1:0-310 GCF_000414095.1 Morus notabilis | reverse complement strand
TTTTTTTTTTTTCTCTCTTTATGTTTGTTTAGGTGTATGGTGTAGAGCCAGTTGAAAGTGCAGTATTGAATGGTGGACCGCCTGGTGAGTTATTATTTGTGAGGTCCTAATTTTCCTTAATCATCAATGTGGCCGTTGGGTGGTCTGTCTACTGCGCGATTTATGGAAAATACGCGTAGCTTACTTGTATTCAATATAACATCTGAAGCTCAAGCAGCTATCTCTATTAAAAACTGAATCTGTCTTTTTTGGCCAAGAAGTTGTACTTGTTTAAACAATCATACGTGAAAATTTGCTATGATTTCCCAGA
>NW_010378766.1:0-310 GCF_000414095.1 Morus notabilis | reverse complement strand
ATATATATATATATATATATGATATACTATATGACATATGTAATAAATTCCACTTGGATAATAGTGCTTCTGTGTGATCATCTGCATAGGACATTTATTTTTATTTTTATTTTTTCAAATACGATTTTAATAGATATTTTTAAATTACATTATTGAATTTATTTTTCCCAAATATGTTCAAATTTTTTTAACTAGATTTACTATTCATGTCTTTTAATCAAATTGTAAACTCTCGTTTACTTCAAACTTTGGAGGTTTACTAGATGCTTACTTGCTTTCTAGGTCCCTTTTTCGGCTTTTTTTTTTTTTT
>NW_010378765.1:0-310 GCF_000414095.1 Morus notabilis | reverse complement strand
AGTCCCATCCGGCGGTCACTCTCGTCCCTGTACCCTTTTCCTTTCTTTCTATAAAATTTAAGGGTCGTTTATTTTTTATATTTATTTTTAATTTTAAATTATAATTTATAATTTTTACAATATTTTTTTTATAAAAAATATATATAAAATAAAAATAATTTTAAATAAGCCATCTCTTTCTTTCCCAGCTGTCCGATGATGAAACTGGCTTTCTTTTCCCTTTTCTTAGGGGGAACCAAAATAAACGCACTTTCAACTCTCAGGTCCATATTATACATCAACTACATGCATTTTCACCTACCATTTTGAC
>NW_010378764.1:0-310 GCF_000414095.1 Morus notabilis | reverse complement strand
TTCCATGAAGTAATATGGTATTACTACGTATATTTTATTTCAGGAAAGCTTACAATGAGTGTTTATATATGTTTCTGAATATTGAGATATACTGTTTTACTGGCCCTCATGCTTTCGAGTGTTGAGATTTGGATTGGTTGAGACAGCTGCTATTTTTCGACGGGTTTATGGTCAACCTCTTTGTTGGAGTTGCTTTACGGGTGCCTGTCTGATTTCAAACCTTGAAAAGTGTAATTTGTTGTTTCCAATGACAAATGAGAATTAGAGCATTTGATTAAGTTATTATTTTACTATTAGATGCTACTTTCTT
>NW_010378763.1:0-310 GCF_000414095.1 Morus notabilis | reverse complement strand
CTTTTTCATATCGGATTCTAAGTCAAAATGAACATAAAAAACACCCCTCCCCTCCCAAGAAGCACCATGTTCCAATGTCTTTTTGTCTTCCACATATCTTGAAGGTGCTTCTTCAATTGACGTAACGACAATGGCTTTTCCCCTTTAGAAAGGATCAATCTTGCTATCAGATTGCCTTGAGTTTGCGTTAATGATCATACTCGTTGAAAGCCTTAAGCCCGTTCACTTCGCTGATTAGAGTTTGTAATTCGAGTTAAGATGTGATTTTGTGTGAGGACTTTTTACTGTAGTAAAAAAGTTAGATGTGACT
>NW_010378762.1:0-310 GCF_000414095.1 Morus notabilis | reverse complement strand
ATGCATCATGATGTGCTATGTTGTCATTTGAAATTTGAATCTCTGACTTAAAACGAGCATGCGTGACAGGTGCAGGGGAGTTTTCGATTAAATTTTTACAGTCGTCATCAATTTGGGGGCACTTTGCAACACTTTAACAAAATTTAGGGTATTTGTCAAAATTAAAAATTTCGGGGGCAAAAGTACCGAATTCCCTAATTAAGAAAAGGTTAATAAAACCTAGATGTTTTGGACTGGTTTGATCAGTTATTCAATATATGGGCACGGACCTAGACGGGTTTTGCTCAACAACATTCTTCATGGATTGTTA
>NW_010378761.1:0-310 GCF_000414095.1 Morus notabilis | reverse complement strand
AAACCAAATAAGGAACATGCACAAATTAAATTAAAAGGGCAAATCCGGAATAAAAAAATACATTAATAATCACCAGTAGACACTTTTGTAGTATTGTATAATAATAGACATTTTTAAATTTAGGTCTTTGATAGTAGACAGTTTATATAATTATTTCGTCTAAAAAATCTTGAATGTAATCCAGTGTAATGTTCTATTAAACAGTAAATCGTTCATAATTTACCTATGAAATTTGCATGAAGGAGATACCTTGCATGCATTAATATTTATAGAGGTTCATAATGAATCCACCTTTTAAACATGGCAAAAC
>NW_010378760.1:0-310 GCF_000414095.1 Morus notabilis | reverse complement strand
AAAGCATATATATAGTACCACTCGAACTTTTTTGCTATTACTAAATGTTAATCTAATTTTTTTCCACATGATCTTTTCTTTCATTCACACTAAGCTTATATAGTAGACACATCAAATTGTAGGCTAAAAATATGAAAAATGATGAAATCCACTCTTAATTAGTACATTTAGAGAGGAAAAAGGGTCATAAAGCCATAAAAAAAAAAAAAGAAGAAAAAGAATTCAAAGAGTTAAAGTCTCAAAAGAATATCATAAAAATATTTTTTTAAAAGAAAAAAGAGGACGATAGGAGGGATAGCAAAAATCAAAT
>NW_010378759.1:0-310 GCF_000414095.1 Morus notabilis | reverse complement strand
TTTTTTTTTTTGATAATACGACCCCTAACCTATTTAAAAATGTGTAATATCGTCTTTTTCGTCAATTGTCGTCTAAAAGGTAACGATATAGTGCACGTGAGAATGCACGTAGTCCATGTTGTTGGGGTATATGTGTAAAATCACATCTTGGGAGAATTGAGGCTGAATTTGAGGTATATGTGTAATCGCCTTGTTCAGCCCCACTTATTTAAAGGTAGCCAACAATCGCCTTGTCGGTAGAATTCCTTGGGAACTGGGTAATTGTAAGAACCTAGTTGGTCTTGATTTGTCACTAAATAGTTTTAATGGA
>NW_010378758.1:0-310 GCF_000414095.1 Morus notabilis | reverse complement strand
GGGGTTCGGGGTTCGGGGTTCGGGGTTCGGTGTTCGGGGTTCAGGGTTCACGGTTCAAGGTTCAAGGTTCAAGGTTTAGGCTTCAGTGTTCAGGGTTGAGGGTTGAGGGTTGAGGGTTCACAGTTCAGGGCTCAGGGCTCAGGGCTCGGGGCTCGGGGTTCAGTGTTTAGGGTTCGGGGTTCGGGGTTCAGGATTCAGGGTTTGGGTATCTGGGTTTGGGGTTCTGGGTTCAGGGTTTGGGGTTCGGGGTTCCGGGTCACGGTTCAGGGTTCAGGGTTCATGGTTCAGGGTTCAGGGTTCTGGGCTCAAG
>NW_010378757.1:0-310 GCF_000414095.1 Morus notabilis | reverse complement strand
AAGGGAGAAAACTAATTAATGGTGGTAAAAGTGGTTGACTTTGGTGTTTCTGATGTATTTTCGTGCTTAATGTTATAATTAATACGTACTAATATGGGTAGATTGGATGTTAAGAGCGTTTTTATTTAATGGGGAAACTATGCCTTGGAGGGGAAAGAAGATATAGGATTGTTCAATGACGAATGGTTCAAATGTTTCTTCATGATCTATAAATGATCTACTCAAATGTATTAATTTGTTTGAAGCATCTTAAGAGAAATTGCTGCTCTTGATTTGGCTCGCAACCAATTCATATCTTTGTTTGTCACGT
>NW_010378756.1:0-310 GCF_000414095.1 Morus notabilis | reverse complement strand
ACAAAAATCAGGTTTTAATTGTAAATTGAAATTACCTGTAAATTGAAATTTATCTCCAGGTTTGGAATTGCACAAGAGCTCGCTGGTGGTACCAGGGACAAGGCGCACACATAAGGTAGCTGTTCTATCATTAAAATAATCTCCATACCTTGAAGAAGCACCAGAAAAGTAACTAAGCTTTGTGGCATCTCCTGGTTCGAAAGGATTTTCGCTCGGCTGTGAACAAAGCAAAATGAGAATATTAGCAATAAAAACTACAGGTACTAATTCAATGTAAAAAACAATACGATCAGACTTGAATTTCAGTACA
>NW_010378755.1:0-310 GCF_000414095.1 Morus notabilis | reverse complement strand
TATATTTAAATATGTGCAATAATGTTTATGTGAAACTTGACATATGGGCCTTCCTTGCTAAACCTTTAGTAGTACGGATTGTTAGACAGTTTAATTATTGTGTCTTTGCTTTTGTAAAGCAAAAGTTGCTTTTCTTATGCCTCAAAATGGAAATTAACTCATTAATCACTTTTCATCTTTATGGAGGACACAAAACAAGATACTAACAAAATAAGCAAGTAGAAGATTAGCATATATTTAAAGAGTTTGCCAGAATCTTACTTTGAGAGAAATGCCTTCTTTAATTACTTATTTGGATTAGAGTATATAT
>NW_010378754.1:0-310 GCF_000414095.1 Morus notabilis | reverse complement strand
CAACCAAATCGAATAAATAAATAATTACAATAATTATTTTCTTCTGTTATATCAATGGGTTTTCGATTCTTGAATTCTTCATTCTTCAGCTTCGTTCTTCGTCTTCGGGTCAGATTTCACCTTCTTCGAGGTCCGAAACTCTTCCGGGTCCATCAGCACGCATTACGAGGGTTTCAGAAACCCTCAGGCTCGTTTGGGGGCCCATTGACCTCGTCTGGTGCGTTAGCCGCGCGTTTGGGTGTACGCGCGCAGGAAGGCCGCGCGTCTAGGCGCGCTGCCTGGGCGCGCGCGCGGACTGTGCACGCGCTGG
>NW_010378753.1:0-310 GCF_000414095.1 Morus notabilis | reverse complement strand
TTTTTTTTTTTTTTTGGTTGGTGAAGGAACGATGGCTTTAAGACCTTGGAATACGACATCTAAACCACCTTTCTTCTAGCAAGAAAAAGGACAGATTGAGTATATCCATTTGTCACTTCTAACTGTATTAGCATATAGTACTTTATACTACTAGACATTAACCATAAAATACGAAAACAATAAAATTTACCAAGCCCCTTACCTACCCCCAATTTTTTTATTTAAAAGGGAAAAGGGGGAAAAAAGGGGTAAAAAAAAAATGGCAGGATATTTTGCTTAAACTGCAAATATTGGTACATATGCTGGAATT
>NW_010378752.1:0-310 GCF_000414095.1 Morus notabilis | reverse complement strand
CTAAATGTAGGTAAACATTTAGGAGTGGTGGAAGTTCTTTTATCACGTTATCATCTATCAAGTTTATCCTTGACAAGAATTTGCTTCGTTTGTGTTTCTACCATTGAAGGACATTATGAAGTGGTTGTTTTACTTTTGCAACACGATCAAGGAACAACGTGTTCGTATATATAATTTGTGTCTTACTTCTAAAATTTTAGTGCATTGCAAGAATTTCAAAACACAATTTCCTCAACTTTTTATGGCTCGTTTAATTCGTTAATTTGAATTTTTAATTCGAGTTGAGATGTGATTTTATATGAGAGTTTTT
>NW_010378751.1:0-310 GCF_000414095.1 Morus notabilis | reverse complement strand
AAGGGTTAATTTTGTAAATGTATGCTCGCTTCTAAGTTCCACCATTCTTTATATACGTTTCCATTGTAAACCAATCTTACTACAAAGTTACAAACAAAAAAAGCCTTAATCTCAACTTTTCCCATCTCTCTCCCAAAAACTGACTTTTTTCTTCTTTCTTGCCCCCAGAAAGCAACTATGGACATGTCCAAGCACTCCAACAATAATATTGGTTCAAAGAAAGCCATGAAATTGTTGATTTCAGTCTCGGCCTTTTCTATCATACTCTCCTACTCTTCCTTACTCTTGCCTTTCCTCAACAACTCCCTCT
>NW_010378750.1:0-310 GCF_000414095.1 Morus notabilis | reverse complement strand
GTTATACATATGTATTGTATCATGATCCAAAGCTACATCTCTAATAAAAATAATAAAATTGCTAGGTTGACCTTCCCAGCAAACTTGCATTTGTCTACTTGCCGATAAGTTTTATAAATATATAGCTCTAGCTATAGCCACGCATTACATTACAACCACATTTTCCGATCTCTTTCTAGAACCAATACTACTTCCTTGTTCTCCCTCCCGGCTCCAACTTGTAGAATATGACTAATAATCCTTACTATTCCCCATCTGATCCTTCTCCTCCTCCTCCACCGCCTCCACCTCCACCTCCTCCTCCTCCACC
>NW_010378749.1:0-310 GCF_000414095.1 Morus notabilis | reverse complement strand
ATATATATATTTTTTTTTTTTCTCATATTAATATAAGGCCGGTGACTAACCCTAACTAAGCATCACGAGAAGAGCGTAGCAACCCTTAATTTAAGGCAAACGAACACACAAAGATGACATGCCACCGTCCTAACCACTGTTGTCCGATTGTTCACGTTTTTATTCTCTTCAGTCCTAAGTACATTTCTAATTAAGAAACTCCTCAAAATAAACGATCGAGCTACTCCAAAAATTTTGAATTTTATTAATGTTGATCAAGTAGTGCTCAAAAACTACTCAATCATGTCACATGGTCTATTTTCTTTTTTTT
>NW_010378748.1:0-310 GCF_000414095.1 Morus notabilis | reverse complement strand
GTGAGATTAGAAGAGGTACTTTTTAAGTTTATATATATATATATATATAATGGTTTTTTTTTGTCCTCTGGTTTTCGCTGTTAAGTTTTGTTTTCTTCCTAATATTTTATGCCATATGGACGAAAACTAATGAATAATGTCCACATTCATAATATCGAAAAAGATAAGGATTTGAGTTTAAAATTTAAATTTTTTTATAATAAAAAATTTTTAAAAGTAATCACATTTAATTTTTTTATTAAGTAAAAAATTTTCGGAATTAAGAACCCCCGACCGTACAGAAGAAAATTAACTTCAACATTCCTCTCAT
>NW_010378747.1:0-310 GCF_000414095.1 Morus notabilis | reverse complement strand
AAAAAAAAATGAGAGAAAAATAGAAACCGAGTTCTCAATAATGCATCTATGATCTATCCAAACATTTTCTCGTGGTCTTCTTTTTCCCTTTTGTTCTTGATAGAAGTTTTTCTTCCTCTTAAGAATCTTCAAACATTTGCATGCCATAAGCCATAAAGTGCTACTAAATGCCTCCTTTTCTCGTTGTCTCAAACAATAGAGTATTATTTTTTTCTTAGAAGAAAAAAAGATAAAGATTCTACTCTTTTGGCAACAAGAAGTATTTCACACGTGGAACGGAATCTGTGTTGTTGCAAGTGGTCTTTTTTTT
>NW_010378746.1:0-310 GCF_000414095.1 Morus notabilis | reverse complement strand
GGTAGAATTAGGGTTTTTGATTTTGAATCAAAAAGGAGGCCTTGAAGATAAAGTTTGAAGCCTTTAAAGAAGCCCAGAAAATTTCCAAAAAAGGTCAAAAAGGCGCGCTCCAGCGCGCCCCAGCGCACGGCCCTAGCGCGCCCTAGCGCGCTCCCATCGCGCCCCAGCGCGCAGCCGAGTGCGTGGGCAGCGCACGCCCCAGTGCGTGGATAGTCCGCGTGGGCGCGCGCCCCAGTACGAACAGTCCGCGCGCCCGCACACAGCGGGCGGACAATCCGCGCGGGCGCACGGACAGACTGCGCAGGCGGGC
>NW_010378745.1:0-310 GCF_000414095.1 Morus notabilis | reverse complement strand
TTTTTTTTTTTTGTCATTTTATTTATGGGTCTTTTATAATAAGAAATTTTTAATTGAAGGATATGAAAAGTAAGAAGGAGGTGTGAATAAACAAGTTGTCATTTAATTTATAGAGACATACGGCATGTTGTTCATTATTCTGATTTTTTTAAGAAATTTATTCTGATTGTTTCCATGTTGATTATTAATAACAAGATGTAATTTTAATATTATTTGACAATTAAGAGGATTGGCACTTTAATCACTTGGCGTGTTACCATATATTTACTTTTATGGGTAATTACAAAACCATATCTCTAGTTTTTTTTTT
>NW_010378744.1:0-310 GCF_000414095.1 Morus notabilis | reverse complement strand
GTATGGGAGAAGAGGAGAGAAAGCCAAACTCCGACGAAGGCGTCGGACTTGAAGTTGAGGAAGTTGAGGATGTAGGAGATTATGAGTCCCATGGTGAGAGTGGCGACAACGGGGTGCCGCCGAGGTCGAGAAGGAAGGCAGCACATGGGAGGAGAGCTACGACGATGCAGGAGTTGTGAGCGAAGAAGGAGACGACTGGAGAGAAGCCAGAAGTGTTGTTGTTGAAGGATTTGTGGGAAGAAGGGTCGGCATCAAAGGGGTTAGGGTTTGGATCGGAGGAGAAATTGTTGAAGGAGGGGGTTGGAGCTCC
>NW_010378743.1:0-310 GCF_000414095.1 Morus notabilis | reverse complement strand
CCTTCTATCGACAAAGAATCCCCTGAGTTAGCAGCCTGCCCTACTTATCATACAAGTAGGTAGGCGACTAGCTACCTACTTGTATGATACAATCATACAAGTAGGTAGACCCCAGACTAAGACCTTCTCTCACTAGTTAGATAAGGTCTTAGGCGAATTGAAAGCTAAGCAGTGGTAATTCTAAGCAGTGAGTGGAATTTCGTGTGTAGGGGAGTAGTCTAGTCTACAGCTTACAATAGGTAATCCAGACTATAAAACTGTCGATTAAAAGCGTCTTTGGCCTTTGAAGTAGTTAGTGCTCTAATTGAGC
>NW_010378742.1:0-310 GCF_000414095.1 Morus notabilis | reverse complement strand
TTCATCTTCCTTTGGTCCTAAGAAAGATGGTTTCAATGGGAAATGCAACTTATGTCACATCTTTGGACACAAGAAGGCAGATTTTCGTAAGTTTAAAGCTTGGCTAGAGCAAAAGAAAGATAATTTGGTGCAAGTTATTGTTGAGTCAACTATTGTTGATGTGCCTTCAAATTCTTGGTGGTTAGACACAGGTGCTAGAATTCATGTAACTAATTCATTGCAGGTAGTGACAAGCAGAAGGAATCCAACTAATGTAAAGCAGCATGTGTATATGGGAGATGGTACAAGAGTCAAACTACAACTAACCACA
>NW_010378741.1:0-310 GCF_000414095.1 Morus notabilis | reverse complement strand
AAAAAAAAAAAATTAAATACATAAACAAATTTTCAAAATGTATATTCACTTCTTCCCTCTCTATAGCTGTTTCACCGTTTCGCTATTTCCTCTCATTGTGTTCCTTTTCTTTGTTTTTTTTTTTGAAAAGAAAATTTGATATCACCAGTGAAAACGGATGAAGCACATGGGTAAATGACCACCTACTATAAGGGAATTGGACCCCATACATTAACTGAATCCACCAGTGAAAACAGATGAAGCACATGGGTAAAAATAAGTACTGCAACTCAACTAAGAAAGATCCGCTCGGCACAAACAAAATTAAGTA
>NW_010378740.1:0-310 GCF_000414095.1 Morus notabilis | reverse complement strand
TTTTTGCATGTCTTATGTGACCTGAGACTCCAAAATAAATGGCTTGAGCTACCATGTAGAAGTGTTAGCTTTTTGGGCACATTGAATTCAATGTCGATGGATGATAATCTTCAAATTAACTTCCCCCGAATTTTCACTTTTAAATACAGGGAAAGCGCAATCCCCGAGCAAACGATCCTCCTATAGATAATGCAAAAAACCCTTATTTTCTTGTTCTACTGTCTGAGAATTTTTTGGAGGCTCGTGCTGCTTTCAGAGTTCCAAGTTTGCCATCAAATCAGAGTCCTGTAAAAATGGACATGGCTTCTGT
>NW_010378739.1:0-310 GCF_000414095.1 Morus notabilis | reverse complement strand
AAAAAATGGAAACTATTCCCTTTCTAAATGTATTACGTTCCTCTAAGATGAAAATAACTTGTGATCGGATAAGTGACATCTACTTAATTTACACTTTTTAAAAAAAAAAAAAAAAACCAAGATAATTATACTCAGTGATATAATTTCATATTTTCAATAGAAATCTAACAAAATTCTTATAATATTGTAAAAATAGCAAAAATAATATAATAATTATCATGTAATATCATATTTTGTAATATAAGCATTATTTTAAAGATATCAAATTAAGGGCCCGTTTAGTTCGCTGATTCGAGTTTTTAATTCGAGT
>NW_010378738.1:0-310 GCF_000414095.1 Morus notabilis | reverse complement strand
GGCCTGACCGCGATTATCTCGGTCAAAGTGCCTGATCCAAAATTCAGCTCGCAGACCAAAGACAAGCTGGTTTCTTCCGAAGTGAAAACCGCAGTCGAACAAGAGATGGGTAAATACTTCTCTGACTTCCTGCTGGAAAATCCGAACGAAGCCAAAGCCGTTGTCGGCAAAATGATCGACGCAGCGCGTGCTCGTGAAGCGGCGCGTAAAGCCCGTGAAATGACACGCCGTAAAGGCGCACTGGACATCGCTGGTTTGCCAGGCAAACTTGCAGACTGCCAGGAAAAAGACCCTGCCCTCTCCGAGCTGT
>NW_010378737.1:0-310 GCF_000414095.1 Morus notabilis | reverse complement strand
TTTTTTTTCCTATTTTCGGAATTTTTTTTTGGTTGTGACGGGTAATTTCCTCCTTCATTAATTAGTTACATGCATTAACCTATGAATATAACATTTTCAAAAAATTAGTAATCTTCATTAATTATTTTTTTCTCTTGATTTTATCATATAAATGGATAAAAATTGAGATGGTAGTTGGAATAATGAATCTGTGAAATGAACACATCACAACTCGAATTGTGGGTCAAAGTTGTAGCTCAAATGGACTCCTAAAACACTAACTCCAATTCCAATTACAATTCAAATCAAGATTCTAACTCTAACCATAACT
>NW_010378736.1:0-310 GCF_000414095.1 Morus notabilis | reverse complement strand
ATTCGATTCCTGGGTCGAGAATTTGAACTTCAGTTTTCTCTGGTTTGATGGAGGGCAGAACTAAGGCCCAAAACAAGCCTTTTTGCAGTTGAATAATCTTAATAAATACCTCTTAAAATAGTATTTTTATTTTTTACTCTTGATTTATAATTTTTTTAATCAAATAATTATATTACAGAAGTGTATTTATCAAGAATAAGAGGTAAAAATCTAAACTCATAGGTAAATTCTGTAATAAAAGAGTTACTAGTCACATTAGCAACTAAGAGCAGAGTTACTAGTCACATTAGCAACTGAGAGCCTCATTAGA
>NW_010378735.1:0-310 GCF_000414095.1 Morus notabilis | reverse complement strand
CAGCAAAATATTTACATCTTATTTAATTTATGGGCATATATCCCAACAAATGGAGGGGAGACATCGCCAATGATGAACACAAGCATTTGAGCAGCTTGAAATGGAGTAAATTTTTGCCCCCAACTGGGATTTGATATCAGATTCTTGTCCCATATTCCCCATTTATAAAACCAATAAAAAATGGAAAAAATAGGAGAAGATGAAAGGTGTGAAACTACGCGTCGATAACAATCATGTTCTATTATTGACCTCTTAACCAAAACCGCAGCAGAATTTACCATACACGATTTTAGGGAAATGGATAGACTAT
>NW_010378734.1:0-310 GCF_000414095.1 Morus notabilis | reverse complement strand
TTCCCAACGCACCAAAAAGACTAGTTCTGCACCGCATCAATTGCATAACACATCTTTAAATCGCTAGGTGAGCAATACCTTACATGTCTTGGTATGATCATCCTCGAAATATATTCCTATATCAAAGAGATCAACTTTCTCTCATAAGTCATCTAGAACTACAGGAATGTTATGTTCTTGTCTCAACTGATGTCGTTGACAATATGCTCTTTACCGTCATGCTTTTGATCTCATGAAACTTTTCTAAACTAAGGCCGTGTTTAGAATTATTTTTGTTTTTATTTTTTACATTTTTCAAAAAAGAAAAAAT
>NW_010378733.1:0-310 GCF_000414095.1 Morus notabilis | reverse complement strand
AGCTACACTAAATTAAGCCATGAAAGCCATATTTTCAACAACACAGAGCTAAGCCGACTCAAAGCCACCGAGCCAAGCCACTGCACAGTCAGCGCAGAAATCCGCACCCGTTTCTCCCGCCATCGCGCGCCTCGCGCGTCAACCGTACACGGCACCTCAGGGAGCGCGTCCCATGCATGCGCGTTCTCCAGCGCGTTCCAAGGCTTTCCTCGCATGGGTCCCGCGTCTGCTCACGCCAGACCTGCCGCTCACTCTGCACATGACACTTGTCCAATGCGGGTCCCAGCTGTCCCCGCGACAGCCTTCTGCC
>NW_010378732.1:0-310 GCF_000414095.1 Morus notabilis | reverse complement strand
GACAATAGTTTAAGAATACAACCACCTAAATAAACAACCAAATAAGAGTGCAGGGACTAGCCATCTACACAATTCAGTTTTGAGAAGGCTGTGGTTTTTTCTTTCCCGAGTTATACACCAAAATCACAGGGTAGGAACAATAGATTGCAATGGCATGTGCAATACTACTTATCATAGGCAGGACCAAAATCACAAGGCAGAACCAAAATTCCCGGTTTAGTAAAGTTCTTGTAATCAAGGATAAGAATATGATTATATGCAGTTTTGGTGGGAAAACATATTGCATGGCAGACTTGTCATCACAGGGCAT
>NW_010378731.1:0-310 GCF_000414095.1 Morus notabilis | reverse complement strand
TACCCTTATATACATGTGTTTATATTTATTTTTAGACGATGTGGCACTTAGATATTTTTACCCTTAATATGACGCTATACTAATAAAAATGTAACCCACATTGGCACAAAGAGGTAATTGAAATCTTAAAATCCATGATAACCCTCCTGTCAAGTAATTAGCAGTTTCCTAAATGCAATGAGTTTGTGGGAATTACTCAACTCACCTTTCCATGACCATTAGTGGTTGAGTGTTGGCGCTATTATGTGGTTTTTTTTAGCGCTAATAACACTACTATATGTGTTGCTTTTGTAATATGTTTCTAGAAAAA
>NW_010378730.1:0-310 GCF_000414095.1 Morus notabilis | reverse complement strand
TTTTTTTTTTTTTTGAAAGGAATCTGAAGGAAGTTGTGGATGTTCACTGTATTTTGAACATTAGTCTGTTTTTTTTTTCTTTTTTTGTTGTTGGTATTTTCGATGTGAAAAGAAAGGGAGAGAAATGAGAGGGAGGTGGGTCCCACAGAAAAGAATGCAAGGAATGCTATGATTAGTAGGAAGAAAAAAAAATAAGATAAAAATAAAATGTGAAAGTGATGAAAAATAACAAGGATGAAAAGAAAATTAATTTTTTTATGTTATTTAGTATGAAAAGATAGAAAGAAAATAAACTTATTTTTACTTATTT
>NW_010378729.1:0-309 GCF_000414095.1 Morus notabilis | reverse complement strand
TAGCACTGCTAGCAATTTCAACATGTGTATGAGAAAATCTTATCAAGATAATTTCTCAACTTAAATTCTATCCAATAAATATATGGTTGTTCTTTCGTTCCCTCTTTCTTCGTAAACACATTGAACTGACGATTAAATAAAAGCAGTGAAGACCGTATCTTCTTTCTTCGATATTCTAATGTAGTTTTCTCCTCAATCTTTAGGTGGAAACTTTCGTACAAATTTTTCGAACACAAGTAGATGAATACCAAAAGCATTATTCATGCATTTTCTCTTCAAAAAGTGGAATAGATACAGATCTATCATTGG
>NW_010378728.1:0-309 GCF_000414095.1 Morus notabilis | reverse complement strand
TAAATATCAATACTATCCTAGCAAATGAATGCATACAACCTCAGGGATATGAATTAAATAGATATGGATAGTGATTATGACCAGTACCTGGAACAATATAAATAACGACTTAAATTTAAAATGTCAGCTAATCAGATGAAAGCAAGGGTGAAAGGCATATAAATAAGATAGTCAAGTATTAAGTAAAGTTGAGCACTAAATGATAGATCGAAAAAAAGGGCGGTACATGTTGTAAAATGAGATAAGGAAGCAATGGGTGAAAGAGGAGAGGCAAAAATGGGGACATGTATAATAAGTCCATCGGCAGGG
>NW_010378727.1:0-309 GCF_000414095.1 Morus notabilis | reverse complement strand
GGTTGTAATTGTATAAAGGTCTACTCAATGAATAAAATTATTATTCCCCAATATTCTTTTCGAGTGAGAGTAATACTCGAACAGTGTTGAGTTTAGCTACTGGTGCAAGCGTCCCCTGGTAATCAATCCCATAAGATATTGTGAAACCCTTAGCAACCAAGCGAGCTTTATATCTGTTGATACTCACATCTGAATTATGCTTGACAATGAATATCCACTTACATCCTACAAGATGTTTTTCTGATGGTAATTCAGACATTACCCACATTCCATTCTTCTCCAGGGCTCGGATTTCTTCCAAAATGGCCT
>NW_010378726.1:0-309 GCF_000414095.1 Morus notabilis | reverse complement strand
TATTTAAAGTGGCACTATTTTATTTATGTTACTATTATAAATTTATTTTATACCACTAATAATTTACAAATTATTTTTTTATAACCTTCAAGCTATCATTCATAGGATGCAGATTATTTTTTCATGGAAAAATAAACTAAATAGCATAATTTAAATATGCTTTTAAAGTAAATAACATAGTTTTCACAAGATGATAAATAATAGCATATTTTTAATTTTAAATTTTTGATAAATTCTTTTTTGATAAATTTACTGAAATTTTTGTAAAAATAACTCTTTTGAAAAATTTTATTAATAAAATAATTTTTT
>NW_010378725.1:0-309 GCF_000414095.1 Morus notabilis | reverse complement strand
ATTGTAACAAAATTTAAATTTTAAACTCGAATCAGCGAAATAAACGAGGATATGACTAACGACGCAAAATACATTACATTGAAATGGAAAGGACATAGTAAGTAGAGAAAACTATAATCACGATATAAAGTGCGCGTTTGGAACTCGTTCTAAAATGATCTCATTTTGTGTATGAAAATAAGAATGAAAACGTTTTCAATCTTAGGCATAAATCATTTCTGAAAATGTGTTTAGTATTTCATTGAGAGATTGTTTTCAGCATAAGAAAAAACTGAAACTCCATTTGGTTATACATTTTTAAAAACATCT
>NW_010378724.1:0-309 GCF_000414095.1 Morus notabilis | reverse complement strand
GTGTACAACAACGGTGAGAGATAGGGAAGAGAGAGAGGGGCGGAGGTGAACAACGACACTGAGAGAGCGAGAAGAGAGAGAGTGGTGGAGGCAGACGACCATGAGAGAATGACAGACAATGACGTGAGAGAGATGAAAGAGAGAGTAGGATTTTTGAGGGAGGAGAGGAAGAATAGGAGAGAGAGAGGGAGTGAGGGGAAGAGAGAGAAAGAGAGAGACGTGTGAGAGTAGGATTGCTCAAGAGGTGAGGAAATTTCGGCCTCGTTCACTTCGTTGATTCGAGTTTTTCTACAGTAAAAAGCTCTCACA
>NW_010378723.1:0-309 GCF_000414095.1 Morus notabilis | reverse complement strand
CTTTTATTTCATTAGTCTTCATTCTTCTAGTGTTTTAGTAAACGAATTGGTTTGAAAATATCTCTTATTTTTTAGCAAAGCCCTAATTGCTATGAAAATTTTTCACTTCAAAAGTAGACATAATAAGGGTGAAAAAAAAGGGGGTCTTTTTTCACCAAAATTTCCCCCTTAGGACTTCTGTAATCGCGGTGAGGACACTACTCAAAAAACGACGTCGTTTTTGTCCATGAAAATGGAAGCATGGTGGGTGGCATATGCACGGGCAAAATGCATATATTAAGAGCCATTTAAGGCAAAATGCATATATTA
>NW_010378722.1:0-309 GCF_000414095.1 Morus notabilis | reverse complement strand
ATTTAACTAAAACTTAAAGAAAATGTGATGGTCTGATTATACAACACTAGTTGGTAAGGAATTCTTCACGAACCACCTATTTATAGACTCATATGAGCAATAAAATAATTTTTGCCCATAAATAGAAAACCGTAACTTACTAAAAAAATATAAAATAATTACTTTCCCACCACCAATTTAAAACAATTACCTAACATTTTGCAAATTTAATATTTAGATGATAATATTTTACAAAATTATGTATGATCTCAGTAGCTGTAAATACGAACTTTAATAAAGATTTGGTGATTCAAACTTAAAAATAAATTA
>NW_010378721.1:0-309 GCF_000414095.1 Morus notabilis | reverse complement strand
TTTTTTTTTTTTTAATTTAACAAAACTAGTAACATTTAAAATTTTAAAGTAAGTTTTAAAAAGGGTCTTTCTCAAATTCAAATTATTTGTCTAATTTTAGTGTCGTAATTGGTGTCTAACCAATCGAATTGTGCCACGTTATTTAGACAAATAATTTCTTTCCATCCCTTTTCCGAGTAACTCTCGTGATGACATATGCGATCACGACTATTTAGATATATCAAAATCCCGTCGACTTTTAGGGCCTGCGAAATTGCCCATGTAACTAAGATTGATTATACAAATTGCATAAATGAAAACTCTCCTAAC
>NW_010378720.1:0-309 GCF_000414095.1 Morus notabilis | reverse complement strand
AAAGTACTAACAGGAAATAAGAAGATTTGAAATTAATTTTGAACACTATAAAGAACCATTCAATATTTAAAATTCTTAAAAAAAGAAAAAAAAGAAAGATCTTCTCTGTCACCAATTGGATCTATTTACATGTACATTTGATTGGATTTGTCTCTCAAAGGAATATTGTTATGCAGTCAACTTTGATGACAATGAACAGCAATATATGTCGTACGTGGTTAATTACCACTCATATATGCAACATGTTACAGTGAAAAATTTAGACCATTGTTCGTGGGCAATGCCATAATTAAATCTGACACATAAAAG
>NW_010378719.1:0-309 GCF_000414095.1 Morus notabilis | reverse complement strand
CTCTGTTTTTAATAATTTCATGCCAATATCTAACCTTTTGAAAAATCTTCTTTTAGTACCTCGGGCAGTTTTTTGAGATACAAAAAGTAAAATTACCCTTATTATTAAATATATAAAAAAATTTTAAAAAAAAACCTTAAAGCTTCATTGAAACACCTAAACTTCACTCTGTCCCAAACATAAAGTAAAAATCTTAATTGCATGTTTAAGATTTTTTAAAAAGTTTTTTATATATTTAATAATAAGGGCAATTTTAATATTTTGTGTCCCAAAAATTTACCCCAAGGTATCAAAAAAAGATTTTTTTTT
>NW_010378718.1:0-309 GCF_000414095.1 Morus notabilis | reverse complement strand
TTCCTTCTACTTTTCTTTCCTACCAAACATACTCCTATTTTGGGATCAAATGAATCATGGGATTGTCATTCTATTTTAAAGATTATCTTATACCAAACGAGTTAAAGGAGTCTTTTTAAAAAAATTTCAAAGAATTATGTCCGTAAGTCCAAATTGACCGATCAATGCACCACTAATTTGTTTGGATGCGCGCGAAATACAAGAATAAATTTTAAATCCCACTAATACAATAAAAAAAAAAGTAGTGCCATGTTTAACCATTATTCAAAACACCGGTTTGTATATTTACACCTAAATTTAAAAAAAAAA
>NW_010378717.1:0-309 GCF_000414095.1 Morus notabilis | reverse complement strand
TATGATTTACCCCATTTGACATTTCTTTCTGTATAAATTCTTTAGAATCTAAAGAGGATTTTTGGTTCTAGTTTGAAAATGAGTTGAATTTCTTGATTATAAGGAAATTGAATTCTATTATGGAGAGTTCTCATATTTTCAAATAAATTGTTGTTTGGTTAGCTGCTTCATTTGTTTTCCAAATTGGAAACTGATATGATGTCTAACATTTTAAAATTTGTGGCTTTTCTTTTCATTTCATGTTTAGTCTCAGAATTTTCGTTATTATTATTCCTACTATGGATTTCTAGGTATTAGTGCGAATGAGGC
>NW_010378716.1:0-309 GCF_000414095.1 Morus notabilis | reverse complement strand
AATTCATAACTATATTATAAATAAAATTGTATTATATCATATTATTATAATTATAGGAATGGTCTCGAATCTAGTACCGGATTGGAGTGACACATGTATATTTCTTTTAAAAACATGTATATATACTCTTAAAATATATATATTTCCTCCTAAAATATGTATAATGTAAAGAGACACCTATAATTTATATAAACACTCATATACATATTTTTAGAGGAAATATACATATTTTAAGAGAAAATTTATATTTTTTTAAAAGAAATATGCATGTACCGCCCCAATCTGATACCGATTAAAAACTTTACCTAT
>NW_010378715.1:0-309 GCF_000414095.1 Morus notabilis | reverse complement strand
TTTAATTACTTGATTTATGCTTGAGAGTTTAGTGATAAATAAAAATGATGTTTAAATTATTGAATAAGCAGTACTAAAAATGTAAGAATAAACTTTATAAAAAATTTTAAAATTCTGGCATTTAAAAGTTTAATAGGATAGGTAAATTTGACAAAATTATTTTAGAAGGATAAAACTTTTCTGAAATATCATTAAAAAAAAATACTATAGCAACGTTTTGGATCTAGTGAGCCAAAGCTGGCAGCTAACTTTTAAAAAAACAATGCCAAATCCAAACATGGTTGCACAATTATATATATATATATATAT
>NW_010378714.1:0-309 GCF_000414095.1 Morus notabilis | reverse complement strand
TTTTTTTCCTTTCACATATTCTAAAATTAAGCCCCACTTGTTGAAGAAGGATTAATCATTGGAGATATTCTCAGGTTGTTGTCCACCTCTAGTAGCTGGAAGTGCTAGTCAATTAAACAGACAGACAATTCTGTTGTTCATGCCTTGCAGCTTTAGCTTTTATTTAGCTTTTGATTTCATTGGAACTAATATGGTTCTATGTTGTGTATCGGATCAAGTTTTAGCCGATTTGGCTTGGTTAATAAAAGCACTTCCTTTTCAAAAAAAAAAAAAAAAAATCAAGCCTTATAGACTTCTTAGCGTAGTTTT
>NW_010378713.1:0-309 GCF_000414095.1 Morus notabilis | reverse complement strand
CACTAACACGTATTTTATCAAAATGACAGAGATATCCCTTATTACATGTTCCTAATTTGTAATATCTCAACTATTTGAATGTTTTTTGTATTTCAATTTTTAACTCTAGAAACAATGTATTTTTGAAAAACTTTTAGGATATTTTGGTGCTTGCACTAAGATTCGAAAGAAACGATAAAAAAATCCAATTATATGTAGGGTTAATCCTTTCGAGCATATGTGAAATTGTTGCATTTTACTAAGCACTATTCTTTGCATTTTTATGTTTTATTTTTGTTTGTATAGATTTTAAGCGTCTAGATTTGTTTA
>NW_010378712.1:0-309 GCF_000414095.1 Morus notabilis | reverse complement strand
AGTAGTACTCATGGCCCGCTAACCGATCCAGCATCTAATCAATGAAAGGTAAAGGGAAATGATCCTTTCGCGTGGTTTAATTTAACTTCTTGTAATCAATGTAGATTCTCCATCCGGTAATGGTTCTTGTAGGGATCAGCTCATTATTTTCATTCTTTACTATAGTCATTCCTCCTTTTTTGGGCACTACTTGCACTAGACTTACCCGTGAGCTATCTGAGATTGGGTAAATCACTCATACATCTAACCATTTTAAAACCTCTTTTCTCACCACCTCTTTCATGGTTGGATTAAGTCTTCGTTGTGCTT
>NW_010378711.1:0-309 GCF_000414095.1 Morus notabilis | reverse complement strand
TGTTCAGATTAGGCGGATCTAACTTGAAATTGACCCGTGATTTTTATGACAATTTCAGGTCGATTCAATTCTGATCCGAACATCTTTTTTCTCAACCTTAAGTCTTAACATGTAAAATTTGTGTCATTTTTAAATCATATTATCGTGTCGTAAGTTATATTACCGACCTGGTACGTCACTACAGAGTGATATCTTTTCAAAAAATAAATCGACAATTTTGCTAAAGCCGCCTTGTGGGAAGGAAGCAGGCAAGCAGTTAACGGAAGGAAAGCGTGAGAGAACAGCTAACCTCTACCTAATTTTGTCTCA
>NW_010378710.1:0-309 GCF_000414095.1 Morus notabilis | reverse complement strand
AAATTAAACTCTTAATCGATTAAACATCATTATTAACTTTGGTATATGCCATGATCTGAAACCATAGCTACACTCTAATACTGTGTAGATATATTTATGAGAAACTAAATAACTAAAATAGTTTTGTCCTCCAATATAGCAGATTACCATGTGATGCGACCCTCCATTATGAATGTCCATAACTAGAGCTAGGTAATTATTATGTCAAACCCCTCTAATTATACTTTTGTCCATGAATGATCCATAAATAATCTGATGGATGACCTATTTACTATTTAATGACATCGGTAATTAATTCAATATCTAATA
>NW_010378709.1:0-309 GCF_000414095.1 Morus notabilis | reverse complement strand
GACTATTTATAATAATAACAATAATAATAAAAAAAACTTTCAATCAACGACATGGCCCATCGTTATCAAACGACAAGCGAAATGTCGATAATGACAAGCTTTCCCTTACATTATAGACGACAGCTAGTATTTCTAGAAGTGAATATGCCATTCACTTCCTCTTTTCTTTTCTTTTCATTTCTTTTTTATTATTTTAAAAAATTAGTAAACTCACCCTCAAAATACATTGTTTTAAGATTTTTATCTATCAATAACCTTTTTGACTTATATTATTCTTTAATTGAGATGGTCTTAAACTACGTTTATCTT
>NW_010378708.1:0-309 GCF_000414095.1 Morus notabilis | reverse complement strand
ATACTAAAAAGTGAAAGAATTAACATGATTAAAATAAATAAATTGCCTCAATATGTGTTATGTAATTAAGCGCTCATTAATTATCCTTAGATACGTAGCCGGCACCATAATTTAAATTGGTTTAGGTCAAATGCAGATTCATCATGCTTCTAAGAAATGCGTGCATAAGCTTTAGTAAATTGTCGTAATTAATGGCCAAACTTAATTAGATGTTTATGTTGCCTGCTTTCAAACATGAAAAAAAAAATATATATATATATATATATATATAACTTTTTAGTATCACTTTCATGAAAAAAAAAAAAAAAA
>NW_010378707.1:0-309 GCF_000414095.1 Morus notabilis | reverse complement strand
CACAGTTAGTCCCAATTTCAAGAACTTGAACATCCAGGTCGCAAAACCCTTTAGTCTATTGGTGCCTTTAGTCCCTATCTTTTTATTTTATTTTTTATGTCACAAGAGATATCACTATTTTGAGGCTTTTTTATGCCTTAGATCCACAAATATATATATATATTTATATAAATAACAGAAAGGTCCTCAAAAGTTCTTTCTCTTTTCAGAGAAAGGAGACAAACACCTTTTAAAAGTGCATGAGTTAAGATTTTTAGCATTTATCCTTGATTAATAATCTTTTTAGTCAAATAACTACACTAGTAAAAA
>NW_010378706.1:0-309 GCF_000414095.1 Morus notabilis | reverse complement strand
TTGTTTACGATGTGTAGTTTTGAAATACGTTTTTTTTCCTTATTTTGCACTTACTAACATAATTTATTTTGAATATATTTCTATTTTTTTCTTTTTTTGTTAAAGGTTGTTTTGCAGTTTAATTCCTTTTGACGTGTGGTATTACAAGGAGATTTCTCCTTCTTTTTATAGCATGAGCATCACATTTTTGTTTTGTTTTATCTTTTTTAAAACATTTCCTTATTTCTTTTTATCTTTTTTTTCCTATATTTTTTTTAAAGTACTATATAGTTTAATTTTGTTTACAATGTGTTACTTTCAAATACTTTT
>NW_010378705.1:0-309 GCF_000414095.1 Morus notabilis | reverse complement strand
TTTTAAATTTTATTAGGGGTATTATGGGTATTATGAAAGTTTTATTAATATTATTATATTGATTCTCGCACAATCTAAAAACTAAAGTTGCATTTGAGCTGTTTCTGATTTTAGCTGTAGATTCTTCAAAGATTATTCAAAAAGCACTTTGAGAAGATTTACTAAACATTAAAATTAGCTTTTGCTATAAATAGAAACTAATTTTTGGAATAAAAAAAATACCAAACTAAGCCTATGCGGCTTCCACTACTGAATGCAAGTGAAAATTGAAGACTACATTGAGACTTCTCAATACATTTTCTCTGACAA
>NW_010378704.1:0-306 GCF_000414095.1 Morus notabilis | reverse complement strand
TTTTTTTTTGTTTCAATATTCAAGATTTTCTTCGGCTTTCTGCCAATTTTCAAAAGTAAAAAGCGACAACTGACCATCCTCGATGATGTTAATGGAATCATAAAGCCCGGAAGGTGAGGAAGAGGGATCAAATTAAATTTATTTATTCATGTTTTAATTCACATAATTGCTTTGTTATGGATCTTTGATAATCTTTGTTTTTTGGTTAAATGTAAATATTCAGATTGACACTGCTTTTGGGTCCTCCGAGTTCCGGCAAGACCACACTCTTGTTGGCTTTGGCTGGAAAGCTCGACTCAGAGTTGA
>NW_010378703.1:0-309 GCF_000414095.1 Morus notabilis | reverse complement strand
TCTTCATGTATATCTGCGGTCGAGGGAAGGACGGACATCTCACAGGCGAAACTGCTGCTCCTGAATCAACAGATCCTAAATACCGGTCCTGGAAAACTGATGATCATCTTGTGATGTCATGGCTAATTAATTCCATGACCACGGAGGTTAGAGAAAATTTTCTGCTTCACCAAATAGCCAAGGAGATATGCGAGGCTGCTCGTGAAACGTATTCCAGCATAGAGAACACATCAGAGTTATTTGAGATTGAGACTAGGTTGTATGACCTAAAACAAGGAGATTTGAGTGTTACTCAATATTTCAATGCTC
>NW_010378702.1:0-309 GCF_000414095.1 Morus notabilis | reverse complement strand
CATCTATGATTATTGCTAGAAAAAATATGCTACAAATCAACAAAACCGTAGCAGTCAGAATGGTCTAGCTTCCATAGTAGAAAGTCATACTCCCAGTATCGTTTCGATAAGATAATACTAATTTGCATACTTATTAAGTTTTTGTCACTTTAGCTTAATAATTATTCTAACACGTTTAACTTGATTAGGCAAATCCCGAGACCCATGAGCCAAGATCATTAATTGACAGTGGGGTGACATGCACCGTCATGGGTAAAATATTATCAATCCGGATGCAGAACATGCATTTGTAAGTAAATTTTAAACTTA
>NW_010378701.1:0-309 GCF_000414095.1 Morus notabilis | reverse complement strand
TATACAATTATTAATTCTAAAAATTTAAATAAACTAAATAAAAATAAAAAATAGTTTAAAAAAATTGAAATATATTTATTAATTTATTAAACAAATAAAGTACATATTTATTCTATTAAAAATTAACAATAATTATGGTAATATTATAATATTAGGTAAATAAAATAATAAATATATATTGTAATTATTATTTTTTTGATTTTAATTTTAATTTTATATTTATAAGTAAAATAATAGTATGATAGTAATTTAATGTTAATATAAAGAATGAGAAAGCCAATCTCAAGGGAAACATGAGAGTACTAATTT
>NW_010378700.1:0-309 GCF_000414095.1 Morus notabilis | reverse complement strand
AGTGACAGACCTTGGTGTGATCGCTGCCAACGCCATGGACACACCAAAGACACATGTTGGGAAATCCATGGAAAACCATCGGACTGGAAACCAGCACGTGAACGCTGGCGTCAACGGAACTCTGGAGAAAGCCGAGGCTTTACAGCTGCATTTGGAGAAGGAGAAAAAATTCCAGAAACTACCTCAGGTTCCGCATTTAGCAAAGAGCAACTGGAACAGCTTCAAACTATTCTGTCACAGCTTCCATCCTCGTCGTCCTCGGGCCCAACAGCAGTAGTTGCAAAAAGGGGTAATTTTCTCTCTGCCCTA
>NW_010378699.1:0-309 GCF_000414095.1 Morus notabilis | reverse complement strand
AGTAGCTTAGCAATCATATTTTCGTCCTCTGTCGTGCTTTGCTCGAATCCCCGTTTTCGGGTCTGAATGGTGCGAGATTCCCAACTTTGCGGCAACATGAAACGCCGCCCCCTATTTGGATCGCGTAGCCCGGGTGATTGAGCAAAACTGGTGGATATCAACATCAGGAAAACGATCTTATGCCCCGGGTCGCAGCACACTCAGAAATCGCCACGTCTGAATTCAGGCTTGCGGCAATCCGCACAGCGATGGCGAAGATCGCCAGCTTCTGCGTACAGCAGAGGGTCGACGTCTCGCAAGAAAAGGCTG
>NW_010378698.1:0-309 GCF_000414095.1 Morus notabilis | reverse complement strand
AATGATGACTTGGCTTCCAAAAGGACGGGAGGAAGACTTTTTAGGAATTCTCAGTCACTCATTCATACTTAATCTGATTAATTTGAAAACCCCCAAGTGACATTTAAATTAATGTTGAATTAAGAAATAAAGGTGTCCATTTTATCACACATAGCACACCAAATGATGAACCAAGCAAGTTCCCTAAGCATGGCTTGAGTCCACGAAACGAGCCTAATTACGCCTATCTAGTACAGATGGAGCCTCCATTAGTGCCAAAACAGTGAGTTTCAAACCTTGACTGATAGGGAAAATTATAAAGCTTGGGTT
>NW_010378697.1:0-309 GCF_000414095.1 Morus notabilis | reverse complement strand
GATTATAATTATGTCACAAAGTAATCATTATATATACTTTATCAAGCGGCAATATAATGTCCACATCATATTCTTTATTTGTGTCACAAAAGTATAATTTTATTTGGTTAGTTTGTTACCCCTCGTTAAGGTTTCATCAACCGACTTAGTTTTAATTGCCTCTTACTAAATAATTGTCCGTCTTTTATCCTCAATTAATTAATTAATCTACTTATTTAGTAAATTAACTCTCTAGATGCTTCACATTAATTAAACTTCTATTAGTTAACTAATAAATTAACTTCATTATTTACTTAATTAAATTTCATT
>NW_010378696.1:0-309 GCF_000414095.1 Morus notabilis | reverse complement strand
CAATTCCACTCAATTCATTAATTTAGAAACCTAATCTAACCTCGTTGCCTCTCTCGAGCGTTAAACAAAGTCATATGCATGAGTATTCAAATTAATATTCTTATTTAACCCGTTTACTCATACACTCATTAAGTTTATCCCTTAAATTGGAAATTAAATGTCGATCATCTCTAGTCCTCACAACAATAGAAATCCTAATTGATATTCAAGGACTTAATCACCTCCTGGTGTCACAATATCCTAGTATCTCAACGAGATTATCTAAGTGTCGATCTCCTCTCGGACTCACAACAACCTAGACTATGTTTT
>NW_010378695.1:0-309 GCF_000414095.1 Morus notabilis | reverse complement strand
GCAATGTCGTTTTTAATAACAGAGGATATTCTCTTTTGGCCCCAGACCCATTTATCTTCCTTCAATATTCAATAATCTTCAGCGTCCCGACCTAATCAGAGACAATTGCTAAAATTCTTCAAATTTTTTTTTTCTTTTTTTTTCCTGGGAGTTTAAATTCTGTCTTTATCTGCTTGCTCGGAGTTTTTTTTTTTCAATTACATTTCAACCGAACATCAATTTAGGTCTCGGAATTTCGCAGCCATGGCTCAAACCAGCAACAATGTCAGTCGAGTTTTTCGTTTGGTTATTTACTTCCCTAGCTCCGGC
>NW_010378694.1:0-309 GCF_000414095.1 Morus notabilis | reverse complement strand
CCCGGCGCAGCCCCGGTACAGCCCTGGTACAACCCCAGAACAGCCCCGATCAGCCTCGGGACAGCCCCGGTGCAGCCCCGGGACAACCCCGAGTCAGCTCCGGTACAGCCCCCCCCGGTACAGCCCCGGTACATCCCCGGCACAGCCCCGGGACCACCCCGGTGCAGCCCCGGTACAGCCCCGGTAGAGTCTCGATACAGCCTCCGGATAGCCCCGGGGCAGCCCCAGTACAGCCCCGGGTCAGCCCCGGGACTGCCCCGGTGCAGCCCTGGTACAGCCCCAGGACAGCCCTGGGACAGCCCCGATACA
>NW_010378693.1:0-309 GCF_000414095.1 Morus notabilis | reverse complement strand
TAAAAAAATTAAATATAATTATTTTTAAATTTTTTTTATTATAATAAAACTCAAATTGATAAAATAAGCGGACTTGCGATATTGTTTTACTCAAAGGTCTTGAGTTTGGATTATTTTGCTTATGATTATAATATGAGTCCTCGTTTATTGGCTGCTGCATGCTTGCTACTTGCTAGCGTGTGTTTCAACACGTAATAAGTCAAATCATAACGATATTTTTGTCTGTACGTCTACAAGTATTTTTGGCCGGTGTTGCTCAATTCAATAATGTCGGTTTAATTTACTGATTTAAAATTTTAATTTAAATTT
>NW_010378692.1:0-309 GCF_000414095.1 Morus notabilis | reverse complement strand
AAAAAAAAAAAAAGAGGTATTCGAGCTGGTCGTTTAACCAAACTTAAACTTATAGCTCTACTATGGATTTAGAACGCACCTCCACTCCACCCACCCCACATGATTTTGTGATAGATCGGTCGATTACTTGTACAACCTTGGAACTCTCCTGTATAATTAGAAAGAATAAATTATTAAAACGCCATAAAATTGTATTGCAGATAATATGCAACAAAAATTCGGTAATGTCTCCCTTGTAATGTCAACTTTCCCAAATTTTGTAAAAGACCGAACCTGCAGTACCAATGTATCTCATAATTTACATAGATT
>NW_010378691.1:0-309 GCF_000414095.1 Morus notabilis | reverse complement strand
AAAAAAAAAAATCTTTTTGAACAACAAGGGTCCATATCTTATCCAACATTTCAATTTCTTTTACTGGTAAAATTCTTTTTCTAACAATAATAATATAATTTGGTGCCAAGATTTAAACTATTAACGACAAACATGCACTGAAAAACATAATTACAATTTATTTTGTCATGAAAAATAAAAGGCAAGCAAGACAAAGAATGGAAGTCTTGAATTCGTAAGTGATAAGTATGGAAGGAAGTGTTATTAATCAAGCAAAAGTAGAAGCAATAAGACAACAGTGTTTCCAAATAAAGATCTAAAAAAAAAAAA
>NW_010378690.1:0-309 GCF_000414095.1 Morus notabilis | reverse complement strand
AGTATTAACGAATTTAGTGGGTGTAAATATAGTCACTATTTTTAATACGTATATACTGTTTAAATTTAATCATCGGACTAGGTTTAACGTTGTTGACGTCATTGCATATATAATCTAACATTAATTTACACCATTTTGAACCACGAGGTATAGTCTTTAAGAGTGTGTTTGGTTAGAGAGAGAGATTGAGAGATGGAGGGATGAAGAGGGGTGGAGAGAGAGCAAATCATTTGTTTGGTTGGAGGGAGGAGAGGAAGGAAGGGGAAGATGGAGGGAGAGCTCATCCTCTTAGGCCCACAAAATTGAATC
>NW_010378689.1:0-309 GCF_000414095.1 Morus notabilis | reverse complement strand
TTTTTTTTTTTTTTTGGTTTCATCGTGTGCATATATTTTTCTAATAGATTGGAATCTGTCTTAAAAATAAAATTTAGAATCTGTATAATTCTTTTCTCATGAAGCTCCAGATTTGTTTTCTTTATTTGTAAAAATTGGAATCTGTGCTTTGTTTTCTTTATTATTTTTTTTTTGTTGGTTTGCTTCCTTCGGAATTTCTCCGTTAACAAATGAAATTAATTTAAATTGTTTTCGCCCTTTTTTCTTTTGTCTGTTTCTGCATATATATATATATATATATATATATATATTTTTTTTTTTTTTTCTTCT
>NW_010378688.1:0-309 GCF_000414095.1 Morus notabilis | reverse complement strand
AATTTGATTGTTTTTGGGAGTTGAAAGTTGAGATCTTTTTGTGGTTTTTCATGCGTTGTTATTAGTGGGGAAGGGGTTTTATGGAGGTTAATAGCTGCATTTTGCTCAAATTTTGTCAATTTTTTATTTTTTATTTTTCTCAATTATATATTTACTTCCTCTTTTTTTTATCAATTCCCTCAATTTGTTTGTTTTGGGATTTAAATTTGAGATCTTTTTTGTGATTATTGTTGTACTCACTCAATTTTTGTGCTATAAAAAGAAAGAGAATAAAAAAAAAATTAACTTCCTTTTTTTTTTTTTTTTTTT
>NW_010378687.1:0-308 GCF_000414095.1 Morus notabilis | reverse complement strand
CGGGTATTTGATTTTCTTGCAGGATTGAATCGGGATCTTGACGAAGTCAGGGGCCATGTTTTAAGCAGAATGCCATTCCCAACAACCAAAGAAGCCTTTGCCGAGGTTCGCAGAGAAGAGAATCGCCGGAAGGTCATGTTGTCAGAGGAAGAAACATCCGGTGGAGCATTAACATAGGGCTCGGCTCTGGCAATCAAGAATACTGCACAACCAATAAGGAGCAACAATGAGTCTAGAAACCCATGGCGAGGAGAACAAATGTGGTGTGACCATTGTAATCGATAAGGACATACACGTGACACATGCTG
>NW_010378686.1:0-309 GCF_000414095.1 Morus notabilis | reverse complement strand
TTTTTTTTTTTCTCTTGTTGTTGCTTTTGTTATTGTTATTGTTATTGTTTTTTGGTCTTTTTTATTTTTGTTTTATTTTTGTGTGTTTTTTGTGTTTTTATTTTTATTTTTTTGTGAATGATCCATGAATTTGGTTGCCTCGCAGTTCATGTGCACGGAACACGTTCAAGAGAGGGCGGATATGATCCGTGTATTACACAAGGACAGAAAATTATCTAATCTTCCCAAGATAACCCAGGTAATTTACAATTCGCATTTATCCATCATAAACGGTAAAAACTGTATGTAAGAATGAAAAAGAAAAAAAAA
>NW_010378685.1:0-308 GCF_000414095.1 Morus notabilis | reverse complement strand
AGAGATGGGAAATTTTTATGTGTACGTACGAGAGTACTATACGTTAAGGTTTTGCGTGATGAGAAGAAAAATATTCGATCATTGTTTTAGGGGTGTAAATTCTATGCACTGCAAAATCTGCATGCTTGTTTGTTATTACTAATATTTTCTAGCTTTTATTATTTAGGTTCCGTTTACTTTCAAAAAAAAAATTTCTCGTACAATTCTCGTTAATAAATCAAAATAACTGAATTGAACTCATAAACTAAACAGATATTTATTAATTTAGGTTTGAGAGATTTCTACAATAGCATATGATAAAAAAAAAA
>NW_010378684.1:0-308 GCF_000414095.1 Morus notabilis | reverse complement strand
GGAAAGCCGAACTGAGAAAATTAGGATTTTTGATCATTTGGGCTAACTGAGTCGAAATTTGTTGGCCAAGAGTCGACCAATAGGTCTCTATTGAAAAGTTAGTCAAGGTTGAGTAAAGTTGACCAAGCTGACTAACTGTCTGAAAAATGCGGGTAAAACGCGCACCGGATAGGAATTAAACTGAACCGAAATAAGATAGTTATTAAAGATGAATGGTAGAGATTTAAGGTTATTTGACCTCGAACAATCCTCGCTCCAGTGCTTTGTTTAGAAAACCCGAGCCTTCCTCGTCAATTCCTTGAATCTAC
>NW_010378683.1:0-308 GCF_000414095.1 Morus notabilis | reverse complement strand
TTGTCCACGCGAGTCGGAGCGCGTGCTTGCACGCTCGGTCAAGAACCATCTGTGGTCAAAGTTTATTGGGGTCAACGATGCTGAGAAAGATTATCAAATAAATCCTTCCCGGTTCCCACTTCCTCCACTTCTGCTGCTTTCTCAATGAATATGCGCCTACGTTATAAACATGGCATATCTTATCTCCTAGAAAAAAATAATAATAATAAGTTAGATACATCTACGATAACTATTGAGGTCAAATTTCGTACATTATCTCTCACTGTACACGTGACAATTCAAGCTGTGAAAGGTTACTAAACGAGATA
>NW_010378682.1:0-308 GCF_000414095.1 Morus notabilis | reverse complement strand
TTCTTAAATTGTTGATGTAACAGTGCTAAAAATAGTATGAAAAAGCGGAGTTAGTTTAAGATAATTGTTGTAATCAGTGTTATTTTTGTAAATAACTTGCATTTTCACTTAAATAAAAACGAGAAGAGAAAAAGTAGTTTTTTTTTTGGGGGGGGGGAAACTGTCCAGCGGCATTTGTACTGATTTTTGCTCAGGAAAAACGTAATACGAACAATATTTATATAATTTCTTTAGATATTGATATTAAAACTGTTGTATTTTCTTTTGGAAAATTTAAAAGCATAATGAAAGATTGTCTTAAAAAAAAA
>NW_010378681.1:0-308 GCF_000414095.1 Morus notabilis | reverse complement strand
GCATTTGGCCTTTGTAGTATGGGGTGGAGATCCTGTTTACCCAACTGTGAACTATATTCAAGAACCAGATAAAATTGTTGATTACAGGGGCGCAGATTTCCATGAACCGACACCTAACATGTTGGCTTTTCTCAAGGAGGTTAGTGCTTTGCAAAAACCCTTCTTTCTCCAAATTTGTGGATAGAATTTTTGTTAAGCTGCAAGTTTCTGTGCTTCATTAATTCAAATGACTTTCTTTGTAGACAAAGAATCTTGTTGCTCAACTGAAAAATGAATTGCTCATTCTTTATGTTATCATGGTACAATGC
>NW_010378680.1:0-308 GCF_000414095.1 Morus notabilis | reverse complement strand
TTGGTTTTAAAATATTTGTGTTACATATATATTGATTATGTATGAGAAGTTGAATTTGTAACATGTTGTTTTGAATTTTTGCATGTGTGTTGTTCAATGACTTGTGATAACATTCGAAAAAATAATTGTTTTGAGCAAAAAAAATTAGTTTTCGGCAAACATATATATTTTTAAATTTTTTTAATACTTTAAACGACGATGTTTTTAAAAAAATCATCGTTAAAAGTTGATATTAGACGACATTTTTTTAAAAAAATCGTCGTTTAATGTGCCTTTTTAAACTATTGTGGTGTCTCACATGCGTATTA
>NW_010378679.1:0-308 GCF_000414095.1 Morus notabilis | reverse complement strand
GATGGAAATGTTTCCAATTTCTATGGCAGCTGCGAGAACTGTGAAACCATCCTTCCGTCGCGTCAGCAGGTCTTCTTCAGTCATTAATTGCACCAACTCCTCCACAATGTGCAAATGTCCATCACTCACTGCGACGTGAAGTGGAGTCTTGCCCGAAATATCGATTCTCGCTCTCACTGCATCAGGATGTTGGTGAAGATACGTCTTAGCGGTCTCCCAATTACCATGTCTGACAGCGTCAAACAGGAGCCGATGCTGTCTAAAGTTTGTGATCTCTTGATCACTCCCTGCCATTTCAATTTTTCAGC
>NW_010378678.1:0-308 GCF_000414095.1 Morus notabilis | reverse complement strand
CTATTTTATCACAAAATGAATCAATAACCAACAATATGAGCCTATCAAGTGAAAGAATAAGCGCATACGAAGAATTTATAAATTATAATTACAAGGATTCAAACTCATTATAATTACAAGGATTCAAACTCAAGATCACCGTTTATGGATACCACCATGTCAGTTACAAATTCTCCTAAAAAGCATTGGTTACTAACAAAAACTTCTAAGGTAAAGTCTAGAGAATCTACTTTACATCTCATGTTGCCTCCCTTAGATAACATGGAAAACAGTGTGAAAATTCTATCTTGAGAAGTGGACAGCATTGC
>NW_010378677.1:0-308 GCF_000414095.1 Morus notabilis | reverse complement strand
ATGGAATATGGCTATTTTTGACATTTTATTTTGGATGAGAACCTTTCTATATCACGTTATTTCATTGATGTTTAAATACATTAGGGGGGATATGAGAAAGTAGTATTTCATGTTTTTGCAATTTGGAGTTGGCAGCCAAAAGTTGTATGGATGTGGTGAGGCCCTATTCAAGGTTTTGAAGGGGACAAGAAATGGTGGTTTTTTCAGCAAGACATGTGAGGGTTCACCTGATAACAGTTTTCATGATTGAACGTAGATGTGAGCCAAGATCAAGCATGAAAAATTTTCCATCAAAAAAAAAAAAAAAA
>NW_010378676.1:0-308 GCF_000414095.1 Morus notabilis | reverse complement strand
TAAAATTAAATTGTGTGAGTATTAATAAAATAAAAATATATAATAGAATATAATTTTAAAATGTACGAAAGTATAAATTATTACATTAATAAAAATCTACTCTTCTAAGTTAGCAGCGTCACTGGAATCATCGTTGTTATCATCGAAAGGATTCGGAGGTGGAAGACCTGGATGGACATACGGCACGGGAGGAGTAACCGATGGGAACTGAATGTTGGGGTGCATTTCAGCCATCATGTCCTACATCATTCTGAAGCTCTCGTACATTTGCAGGCTTTGCTAGTAACTCGGTTGCAAGTATTCTTCTA
>NW_010378675.1:0-308 GCF_000414095.1 Morus notabilis | reverse complement strand
TTTAAAAAAAAAAAAAAAAAAAAAAGAAGCTTGAAGTGCGATGAGAACAGCTAAAGCAGTCGCACGCCCACCATGGATGGTACGTAATTATATGAATATTTGAATAGAAAAAGAGTCAAACGTTGAATATCATGTGAGGTAGGACCCACAGGGAAGCATAAGAATTGAAGAATGCAGGACCGCAGGTAACGGTAGGACCCACATAGAGATATAGATTGAAGAATGATACGGCGGTCAACTATGGCAGTCCATCTTCTAATAATTGCGCATTTTATTTTCCGCATCTCATTCTCTCTCTCTCTCTCTCT
>NW_010378674.1:0-308 GCF_000414095.1 Morus notabilis | reverse complement strand
AAATTATTTATCCATTTAACTTATCTATAAATTACTGTCAGTATAAGTTTAATCAGTTTAAGAAGGAATTTTTGGGAGACAAAATGGAGACATGGATTTAATCTTGATATGACAAGGGTTTTAAGTCACCGTTGAGTGTAAATTTTCTCTCCAGCCATACTAAGCATTTTTTAATCAAATTCTGGTCCATGGAGCTTGATTAAGAAGGCCTTAATTAGTGATAAATTAGCTTAGTCATTTGTCTATAAATACCACTACTTAGAATTAAGTTCATTTTTACTATTTCCTTATTTTTTTTCACTCTCTCT
>NW_010378673.1:0-308 GCF_000414095.1 Morus notabilis | reverse complement strand
AATGACTACCCAGCGATTGTAGTGTAGGTTACACTTTTGAAGAGTGTCGCTTTCTCACCAGAATTGTCAAGAGAGAGAGAGAATCCCAACCGTTGTTGGCTTGGGCCTCACGTGGACAACACGTGAGTCCCGTTATCAAATATTTAAAGGACGTTTGATTCATAAATTCAGAATTATTATTAATTTATGAATTCTTACTCTAAACGCACATTTAACTCACAAAAGAATAAATAAAATAAAATAAAATAAAAACACACACTAATGATCAGTCGTGCTTGTTTTGGTTATTGGCATGTCTCATTGTGCTG
>NW_010378672.1:0-308 GCF_000414095.1 Morus notabilis | reverse complement strand
CTAGGTTATTAAAAAAGTAATTAAAAAAACTCAAATGCGTTAAAAAAACCCATTTTAACACGAAGACCAATCTCCCACATATCAAAACCAAGAGAACCTCTCATTTCCAAAGCTTAGGTTTTGACAGAGAAACGAAAGGAAATCTATGGCCGAAGAGTTCGTTGCTGGTTCTACAAATGGCGTTCCCATGGATGCCGCTGCCGCCGAAGCCCCCAACTCTATCTCCCCTGTCATCCCCAGTTGGTTCTCCGAGATTAGTCCAATGTGGCATGGCTCTTTTTCTCTCTCTCTCCATCATCTATCCTCTG
>NW_010378671.1:0-308 GCF_000414095.1 Morus notabilis | reverse complement strand
TGAAGATAATTTAAATTTGACTTGGATTGTGCCAACGTGAAGATAAAGAATAGAAGTTCTATAAATAGAATTCAAGACCAATCATTACGTGGGCTTCCTAAATTTTCACGCATAATGTTTTGAGAAGTTCCCATTAACATTTTTTGGTAGAAGAATTTTTAATTTTTGAAAGAAGATGATTTGAAGTGTTGAAGGGAGTTCAACCATTTATCATTCTTCGGGAGAAGAAGTTGATGTTTTCAGGAGAGAGCGACCTGCCAGATAAAGAGATTTCATAGTGCAATTTTTGAACACGAGTGGTGCTCACT
>NW_010378670.1:0-308 GCF_000414095.1 Morus notabilis | reverse complement strand
TTTTTTTTTTTTTAAGCAGATGGAGAGTGAAATTAGAGAAACTTAGCACATCCCAACTGGATATCACGTCTTTTTTATTCATCAATATTATACCAACGACACAATGAGCCACAACATTTCAAGATATAAATGTTGAACATTTTAAAACATAATGAACCATGTCATCCGAGTTATAAAAATCTTTAAAAAATCTAATATCTAACCATGATATTTATCTCACTAAGTAGTAAGATATTCATTGCCAGAATTCAGAAAAGATAACGGGTTTCACCCCCAATTAAGTAGATAAAAACAAAGATTTAGATATA
>NW_010378669.1:0-308 GCF_000414095.1 Morus notabilis | reverse complement strand
TATTCGGAGAACTATCATTATACTCATCTTATTTTTTATTAAATAGAACTATGCATTTCAAAACTATTGTAATTTAAAATAAAAATAGGATAAAAATTCATTATAAATTTATACCAAAGTTAAAGATTCCATAATACAAATTAAATTCTAAACATATACAAACTAAATTTTAATAGTAAAGCCAACAAAAATAGTTACTTTTTTACTTTTTTTTAGTAAAAAAGTAATTTTAAAAAATTAAATATATATTTACATAAATAAATATATATAAGTACATTTGAGACGGAGGTGGAGAGTATTTCCCCCGT
>NW_010378668.1:0-308 GCF_000414095.1 Morus notabilis | reverse complement strand
GGCTTCACCCACAGGATATGCATCATTGTACATACATGACACGTAAATAACACTACAGACATCAACCACAGTCTAGAAATCTAAGTATCAGAGTTTACAAATTTTACAAATTCTTACATTCGTACATAGGGAAGATGATCACAATCCTCACCAAATCCGGTGGTAGCAATCTACTCAGCTACTCCGCACTGCTCCTATAATCGCCTGGGAGGGGTTTAACATTTATAAAATAATACAACGTGAGAGAAAGGCCCAGTAGGATATATTTTGAAATAACTTTGTAAATAAGTAAATAAATAAATAAGTAA
>NW_010378667.1:0-308 GCF_000414095.1 Morus notabilis | reverse complement strand
CACATCTCAACTCGAATTCTAAACTCGAATCAGTGAAACGAACGAGACCGTACTTTATCAGTGTCCTTTGTTCGGAAGACCCGTTTAGTATACTGATTTGAGTTTTTAATTTGAGTTGAAATATAATTTTATATAAAAATTTTTTATTATAGTAAAAAAATTAAATATGATTATTTTTAAAATTTTTTTATTATAACAAAACTCGAATTATAAACTCAAATTAGTAAAATGAACGAGATTACTCGTCACTTCTACATGTTAGCATCATATTTTTTAATTTTTTCTATTTTTCATTAATTATTTGACTA
>NW_010378666.1:0-308 GCF_000414095.1 Morus notabilis | reverse complement strand
ATAATACTGAAACTTCATATACTAAAATATATTTTGAGAGTTGGAATTGAAATAGGGTATGATAAATAATAATGATATTAATAATGATGATGATGAAACTATTATTTTCAAAGTGGACATTTTATTGGGGTTGTTTTAATTAGTCAATGAACTCCGAGTTTTAAACTTTCTGAGGGAAACCCATGCATTTCCCTAACATTATAAGATTCCATAATCAACATTTCTATAACCTACGATAATATCACACCTAATTCCACCATAAAGAATAGAATTTAAATTCCTCACCCTCAAGTAAAAATATATATATA
>NW_010378665.1:0-308 GCF_000414095.1 Morus notabilis | reverse complement strand
TTTTATTTCCTCTCTTCTCTTAAATGGTTATTATCTAACTTTTTTCAAGTGTTTTAAGTTGGTTCTTTTGTTCTCTATGAATATGTACTGCTGCTAGATATGAATTTATTATGTATGTTGCTGATCTTTCCTCCAGCACTTGACCTTTTTTTCTATTGCATTCCCCTTCCGATCATTTACTGCCTTACTTCGCTTCTAAACATTTATTGCTCTTCCATTATTTACTCCTCTACCTCTATATCCTTATGTTTTTCTACTAACTTGGTTAAAATTTGGTTGGCCCACATTTTGGGTTTAAGGCAGCATTT
>NW_010378664.1:0-308 GCF_000414095.1 Morus notabilis | reverse complement strand
AATCAGTTAGATAGTAATCAGTTTTGTGATTTAAAAAAAAATCACGTGGGACAATTATTACGTGGGACACAGATTCAAAATTGTTACATTTATATTAAATGCATGTCGCTGTAATTGTGATACATTTTTTAATCTAATTTGATATTATTTTGGACGATTTCAATTAACTGTCTCCGGTTATAAGCATACTATGTTTTCATACTCAATCCCATGACTCTATTAATGTTAGATAGAAGGAGCAAACAAAATGTCACAGTGCCCTTTATTAATTATTACAATTCGACTAGTCTTCCTCTCATTCAGGTCCA
>NW_010378663.1:0-308 GCF_000414095.1 Morus notabilis | reverse complement strand
AAAATAAAATCATTTTGAAACGAGTTTTAAACGCACCCGTTGTTTTTGCAACGTTTTTCTTAAAATATATATGAAATGATTAGAGTATTAAGGTAATAATTACCTGATTTACTATGATCCAATTAATTTAAAAATGTTCATAGATATTGATTTTACAAGAACAAATACAATGCATAACGAAACACAGTTAAATGACTGGATTGTGTTTTAACGAGGTGGAGGAGGGTGTTGCCAACACTGGTGTACTGGTGCTCTGTCTGCTCTTGTGTCAAATAATAGCGATGTTTTCACCTTGTAGGTTTTTTTTT
>NW_010378662.1:0-308 GCF_000414095.1 Morus notabilis | reverse complement strand
TATGTTATAAATATTTACCGTTGTTTTTTTTATTAGTTTTATTATTATTCAATAAAATTAAAATGTTTATTTGTATTTTATCTTCTTACCAAGTTTTTAATATATACCATTTTCTTTGTTCATTGCTTTTGTCAACCTACGGATTTACTATATATCATTATTCAATGGCATTCAAATATTTATTTGCACTTTATTCATTTTTTGGCATTATATTTAAGTATGCTTTTAATTTAGATGTTTTAGTTCTTCTCTTTAGCTTGATTTTAGTTGCGATGCTAAGGGTTTTGTATTATTAAATATTTTTTTTT
>NW_010378661.1:0-308 GCF_000414095.1 Morus notabilis | reverse complement strand
AAAAAAAAAAAAGATATTTGAAATAAAATATACATTAGCTTTACATAAATATATGTATTGAAACTTGTCATCTCGTAACAAGGAAAAGGTGACATAAAGATAAGAGCATGCAGGGCATTGAATATACTGATCCTGGATGATATCTACATTAACAATATTTACCATAATTCTTTAAAGAAATTTTAAAAAATGTCGTTGATAGATAATATTATTTTATTTCTATCATCAATTTTAAGTTTATAATTTTATGTCATTAATATTATGGCTGAATATTTTTTATATTCTATCAGAATATTTTATTTTTCTAA
>NW_010378660.1:0-308 GCF_000414095.1 Morus notabilis | reverse complement strand
GAGGTAATTATTGATGTGTCACATGTATGTTTCTTGATCTTTTCCCACTGTTAATCCATAAATTGTAAACTGTTAGTTTATCCAACTTACTGAGTAGTCTTCAGGCATGTGTGATGTCATTTCAACACTAACTTGTGGTGGATGATACATTAATATATCAAACAAACCATCTTGGTTTTGTACTTTTGAAGTAGATCCTATGTGAAAATTTTATGAATGATTATAACTATCTGAACTTTGTTCAGTTCTTAAATTCATGAAATCAAAATTGAAAGCCACATAATAGTCATCAGTTTTTTTTTTTTTTT
>NW_010378659.1:0-308 GCF_000414095.1 Morus notabilis | reverse complement strand
AAAAAAAAAAAAAATCTCAAATTCCAGAAGAAAGTCTTCATGCACCTTACAAGATTAAATTAGCAATTCAATACTTATGTAGAGCCTTCTGATTTTGAGAAAATCTAATCTTCAATTAGCGCATTCATTTTTGTCCAACCAATATATTGTATCCTCTTAACACAACGAAGCCACAAATCGGTGGTTTTCAGTTTTAAGGGATGAAGTATGATCAAGACCCTATATATATAAAATTTTTCAGGTGACTTGAGTTACATAATTGAATTAAAGAAATATGTGAAGTTTGAAATGAAAGGAAAAAAAAAAAA
>NW_010378658.1:0-308 GCF_000414095.1 Morus notabilis | reverse complement strand
TGTCGGAGCTTGGTGGTCGTGCACAGGAAAGAGAGAGGAAAGAGAGTGAGGGTGGAGATGCTTCTGATTCGGCGAGATTGACCAATCTATAGGATAGAATAAAAATTAAATGTCTCAACGACTTCCACATGGCACTTAACGTTCAAAATTTAATTGAGGGGCAGAAACGGGGGACGCTCGCTAACGACAAATTGTTCAGGGGAAAAATTGTTACTTTTAAAGTTTAGGGGGCATTTTGTTCAAAAGCTTATAGTTCAGAGAGAATAAATGTAATAGGTCCTTATTTTTTTAAGCTAATGTCTACTTAT
>NW_010378657.1:0-308 GCF_000414095.1 Morus notabilis | reverse complement strand
TTTTTTATACACAATCTGCTACTCATACGCTTCCGCATCTGAAATCATTTTGAAAACCAACAATTAGACACCATTACTCTCCTATTGTTAATGAAGTTAATACTACTGTCACGAAAACCAACACCTGTCATCGTTGCAGGTGGTGTGACGGGTGGTTTCTTTCACCGCTAAAAAATTTTGCTCTATTTTTTGTATGAATATCCCCTGAACTTTTGTTATTGTGTAAAGTAGGTATTTTTAAAACAAGGTACTCATAATTGTCATTCATGTAAATAACTCTTAAAATGATGCGGGTTTATTGTCTAGTT
>NW_010378656.1:0-308 GCF_000414095.1 Morus notabilis | reverse complement strand
CGGTGAATGTTCATAAACAAACGAGGTTCATTTGAACCCAGGAGTTAGATACCACAATCAGCCAGAAATCAGAAAAACTATCCTATGTGGGTCAGGCAAAGCGAATGGTAAGGTCTCTATCCCCTACATTCCACACATTAACATATCTATGGTTCGATAGGAAAGACAGTGAAAGTTATTAAAGTAAATACGAATGAGCAATCATTAAAGCTTACCTGGAAGATGGAATCTGGGTAAAGGTGAGTTCCGAGATAGCTTCACAAAACACCGAGGAGAGCAAGGGATGTGAGTAGGAGTCTGCGAGAAAG
>NW_010378655.1:0-308 GCF_000414095.1 Morus notabilis | reverse complement strand
ATTATCTAATCACTATAAATGACTTACACGTTAAATCGCTCATCAACTATAAGTTCTTGATTCCTGTTTACATTTACTCATGTTTAGGGTTGAAATCTAACTTGGACATATATAGGAAAATTACGCAAAGTTGAAGACAAAAGGATCAAACTTATGAAAATCTGTCAACATTATTGAAATTCAACGTGACCCAAATATTTCTTCCTATAATTATATAATGGTGGTGGTAATGTAAAACTAAAGGAACCACACAATGTGGAAGCAACGTCATTCAATGCAAAACTCATATATATATATATATATATATA
>NW_010378654.1:0-307 GCF_000414095.1 Morus notabilis | reverse complement strand
CCCTTTTTGATGATGACAAACACTTGATTGCTAAGATAATAGAGGCAATACCATGTTCTCTTTTACAAGTGTATGTCTCCCCCTTATTTAATCACTTGATATTATCTTGAAAATATTCTCCCCCTTAATCTATTAAGCCTTTAAAGAAAGTGTCTCAATGAACATTTTTATGTCTTCACTCCTTATTTTTAAGCAATGCTAGAGTGACAATGGAACATCAAGTGAAAATAGACTAAACAACAAATAGCTAAACAAATAGCAATCACATCATAAACAAATAGCAAGTATAACAAGTGTATAGCAATCA
>NW_010378653.1:0-308 GCF_000414095.1 Morus notabilis | reverse complement strand
CCTTTTTTTTTATTTAAAGTAGCCAACTTGATTAAATAACCTTTTTATTTTTTATTTTTTGCTCGAACTGGGATTAAAATATAGTGTGTGCAGAATCTATACAAAATATCTCTCTTTTTACAATATAATAATTAGTATTATATTATTGTCTCCTCTTTTCTAAATAAGTGTAGTGCCCGACTGAGTACTGAACTACTGCTTCTGCGTCTCTAAGAGCCAATGGATAACACCCACTTGTTCTGCTGACGTATACGATAAACGAGATACGCGTCCTTCAGTATGCCTGACACGTGTTCCTTTTTTTTTTT
>NW_010378652.1:0-308 GCF_000414095.1 Morus notabilis | reverse complement strand
TCCAAAACAGGACAAGGCCACAAGGGCATTAATTAGTAATTACTATTCAAGGACTAAGTTGTTAAAAGTCTTACTCCTAGACAATAACTTGACCAAGTCTTTTACATATACTATAAACAAATACCAGTCTGAACGTAAGAAGAAGCGTCTTAGTCAATTCTCAATACTTGCTACCTTTTGTGAACACAAAAAGAAATTCATATCAAATACATATATAACGACCGTAATCAATTACGTAGAATATGATATAATATTTAATCATGAAAATTTCCTAGTTGGTCTATGCAAAGCTAGACATGCATCGATGC
>NW_010378651.1:0-308 GCF_000414095.1 Morus notabilis | reverse complement strand
TCGAAGCAAACATTTTTTCTCTCAAAAGGCTCAAATCCCTATAAATACTAGCCAAAACAGCCGGTGCCAAAGCGATTCTAGTCCCTCTAGCCAAACGAATCGCAAGTGGGAAAAGATGTTTGAGCATTACAGTTCTAAAACAAGCAGGAAAAACAAACCTTGAAAGCCATAGAGAGAGAAACGCCTCATGCTCAATCTCACTCTTTCTCTCTTTCTCCTCCATGAAAATTCTCATCCAAGGATAGTGACAAGGTTTCTTGGCCTTAGACTTGGTAAGAACTAATCTTTCTTCGTTCAGTTTTTGCTCT
>NW_010378650.1:0-307 GCF_000414095.1 Morus notabilis | reverse complement strand
TTTTTTAACGATTGAAAGTTGATATTTATAACTGTACGGGTTGTTGTAGTATAATTTATGAGTCCTATAGTTAACATATGAATGAAAGTTTTCAGTCTAGTTGGAAAATTTCTTACTATTTTGTTTTTTGAAATAGTTAATTGAGAGAACCAAAGAAACTTGGTTAATTATAAATTTACAAATACATGATTTTTTAATAAATAATTAAAAAATAAATAAAAAGTGAAGAAGAAGCTGTTCGTGTTATTGTAACATTGCCAATCACTTTTGGTTTTTTCTTAAAATTCTATTGTATTTGACTAATTTT
>NW_010378649.1:0-308 GCF_000414095.1 Morus notabilis | reverse complement strand
AAAAAAAAAAAAAAGAAAAGAAAGAGAGAGATAAAGAGAAAGGTATGAGCTTTATTTTGAAAGTGCCATGTCAAAGTACTAACACCGAAGTTATTGGTCTTTTTTTCTTTTTCTTTTTCTTTTATTTTTTGTTTTCTGATATTTTTTTTTTTTTAGGTGAATCAAGCCCCAAGAAAGAATCCATCTTAATTCTTGCAAGTAAATGTCATTGTCGCTATGTCATCTTATTGGACTTAAGTAGCTATAGGTAGGCTAAGTATGCAGAAAGAAATATTCTTCATTTTTTTGGGGGTATTTTTTTTTTTTTT
>NW_010378648.1:0-307 GCF_000414095.1 Morus notabilis | reverse complement strand
GTGTATTGCCCGTGAGTTTGTGCAAGTGTGACACATTAGATCCAAACTTAAAAATCCAAAAACAAAAACAAAAGTCCTGCGTTTTAAACTGAACCAAGAGTTATCATAATAATAAAAGATCGACGGTTGGCATAATTAGTAACTTTCTTTATGATAATTTTTCTACACCATCAAAGTCTTATTGCAATTAAAGGGCAGAAAAAGTCACACCAACCTTTAAAATAAAAACAACAATTAATTAGACCGACAAGTGCATGATAGCATGAAAATGTGGTCATTACGCATTTCTTCAATGGGTAGGACCTAT
>NW_010378647.1:0-307 GCF_000414095.1 Morus notabilis | reverse complement strand
GTGACAATCTATCCTCAATGTAGAAATGGATCCACATTGGAGAAACGTGAAACCATACACATTGTTGACCGGCGGCGGCTGCCACACGTATCGGTCGACTTTCTGCGACGTAGTTTCTGGAGTTTTAACGGAATCCCGCAGCAAACGAGTCCCAAATGTACACAACTTCTTTCTCTTGAATGGATGACTACCCACACTTTTTGTTGGCGCGAACTTATGCTGGTGACCTCTGCGATTTTTCTAAATAAATTTAGAGCCTGGCAATCCGCCTAAAAAGCCGGACCACCGACCCCAGAGAGCTTGTTCT
>NW_010378646.1:0-307 GCF_000414095.1 Morus notabilis | reverse complement strand
ATTATTCATGGAATGGAAGTATAGAACAATTGTTACTGCGCTTTTACTAAATTTAACTCGTTTAGTCGCATTTCTGACAATATAATGTTGATTTTGGATTGAAAAACTACTAAATTGTCTTCGTTGGAGTTTGGTTTGGCAGTTCATCATTACTGTGTTCTAGTGCCTACTTTCTTAGCAGTTTCCTAACACGCTTGGTTGGGTAATGTATTTATAGTATCTTCAATCTTGTTATAATTTCCTCGACATAACGTGGTTGGTTTTGCTTTCTTGGTTACTAATTCCCTTGATCGTTTTGTACTTATGA
>NW_010378645.1:0-307 GCF_000414095.1 Morus notabilis | reverse complement strand
TTTTTTTTTTTTTCGCATTATTCATTTGTTTCTGTAGATACCTTGGGAGAATAAGCTTCTGTCAGTTGCTGGACATACAAAGGATCCCTCTGAAACTATACAGGGTTAGAATTATTATTGTTTTAGTCATATTGTGTCATCTAATTATTTTAAAGCTTCTGGGTTTTCTTGTCTTTAACTTTTACATAATGAATGTGAATTGTCATTTTTATACATTCTGAAATAGAAATGTGTGTTGCATATTATGTGTTGCTTTTAGATACAAGCATAAGGATATCAATGCACCAATTATTCCGATCACATTGTT
>NW_010378644.1:0-307 GCF_000414095.1 Morus notabilis | reverse complement strand
CATAACAGGAGGCTCCCAGTACAACGCGGTAATCGGGAGACCAACCCTCTAGGCATTGAGGGCAATAACCTCTGTCTACCACAAAAAGGTCAAGTTCCCCACCCCAAATGGCGTAGGAAAAATGAAGAGCAACCAGTATGAAGCTAGAGTTGCATACTCTGACGCCCCGCGTGGATATGATCAGCCGGGAAGACAGGAGACAAGGATGGTTCACCAGGGCCTCGTTGAGGACATCGACCCCAGGATCCAAGAGGAAGCCACATGGTCTCAACCCGTCGAGCAGTTGGTGGAAATCCAAGTTGATGAA
>NW_010378643.1:0-307 GCF_000414095.1 Morus notabilis | reverse complement strand
TAGCCACGAATGCCCCTTGTGCTTGCGAAATTGTACTTTCCGTCACGCCTTTTAATCGGGAAGCTAAGACCTTAGAAATGATCTTGTACAAGCTAGTGACTAGACTTATTGGTCTAAAATCACTAATTTTGCATGAATTGATCTTCTTAGGTATAAGGGCAATATAAGTCTCATTGGTAATTTGATATGCCTAATAAGCCCTTGCTTAAACAAGTGTATGTTAGGAAAGGTAAGAGGGGCGAATAGCTTAAAAGGCTGTGTTAGTGTTATTGGTTAGAAGGAGGAATGATGAGAGTTGTATATGAGA
>NW_010378642.1:0-307 GCF_000414095.1 Morus notabilis | reverse complement strand
GAACTGAACGAGCCCAAAGTGTTTAAACTAATTCAAGAGTTATTTATCGATTGAATTAATTGTGTAAATTATTCAAGATAAATTAGTTAAATTAATGTTTTTGTTTTATTTAATATGAGAATATAAATATATAATTATTTTAATCAAATAATTTCTACTTATTTGAATTAAAGCTGGAGTTATATATATTATTCTCATATTTTAATAAAGGAACAAAATGGGCTTGGAAAACAGGGTATGATTAACCGATGGGCTACATCCGGTTAACCGGACCAGTTACGTAGTACAGACAATGTCCGTCGTCTGG
>NW_010378641.1:0-307 GCF_000414095.1 Morus notabilis | reverse complement strand
CTACAACACCCGATGCCGCACCTTGACGACGTCGTGGAGGTCGAGGGAACGTTAAGGGTCATGAAATCACTACCAGAGTGGCAAAGGAAGGAAAGATCACCCTCATGTTTGACGAACGTGGAGGTACTTGGAAGGCAATTAAAAACTACGGCACCTGTTCGATAGTGCCGTTAGAATCCATGTTAGGGATGTCTATGAGCATTTCCACGATGCCTAGAAGGACGTGGACATCCAACATAAGAGAGAGATTCAGCAGCATCTGCTGGTATAAATTATTTAACTTCATTATTTTTTAATTTAATCTAAA
>NW_010378640.1:0-307 GCF_000414095.1 Morus notabilis | reverse complement strand
AGGACAGAAGTTTGGGCTCTTGCGTATGCTGAGACAATCTATCCTATGCCGGATACGGCGCAATGGCATATTCCGAATCACGTAAAGGAAGTTCACCTTCTTCCACCGCGATTTGTACCAAAGAGGGGTAGGCCAACGCAAAAACGCATTCCCAGCATAGGTGAGTTCACACGAAGACAAAACCGATGCGCTAGGTGTGGGCAATATAGACATTATCAGAAGAAATGTAAAAACACACCGACGTACTCATGAAAAAATAATTTCATCGTTACAATGTAATTACACTTATTATATTCAACAGGTTATT
>NW_010378639.1:0-307 GCF_000414095.1 Morus notabilis | reverse complement strand
CTCGAGGAGATTGCTTAAGTCCATAGAGTGACTTCAACAATCTGCACACCTTATTGCCTCCAAGTTCCCCTTCAAACCCAGGCAGTAAATCCATATACACTTCTTCTTCAAGTGTTCCATTAAGGAATGCAGTTTTTACATCCATCTAGTGTAGAGGCCAGTCTAGATTAGCTAGCTGCCAACAAGAGTAGTATCTTGATTGTGTTAAGTTTAGCAATTGGGGCAAAGGTTTCATTATAATCCAGTCCAAAAGTTTGTGTAAAACCTTTAACTACTAACCGAGCTTTATATCTTTCCACTGACCCAT
>NW_010378638.1:0-307 GCF_000414095.1 Morus notabilis | reverse complement strand
TAAGTGTTTAATGTAAATCATATTTATGGATGTAAATATGTTATGTAATGAAAGTAAAGTGTACGAGACAACGAGGCTATACATAGCAACCTTAAGTCACAAAGTATGTTAATGTATCCAAAATGCTATTATGTTAATGACAAATAAATGATAATGGTATGTAAATGATAGGTTAAATATATGATCACGTTTAAGGAAAATAATTTTAAAGTTTTAAAAGAATTTTATCTACGGCTTATTTAATATTAAGAAGTTGAAAATGTTTTTGGAAAAGTATTTTAAATATTCGAGAATTACTATGGAATAC
>NW_010378637.1:0-307 GCF_000414095.1 Morus notabilis | reverse complement strand
GTATTAATTTTAGAATGTAAAACATAAATAAAAATGTGAATTTTTGACCTATTCCGGATCCTGGACGCCCCAATGCACGGGTTAGGAGTTTTTTGATAGGGTCTTTATTTTTTTCATTTTTTTCAGGTGTGCTAAAAAAAATGGAAGGATCACGTCTGTAAAATTTTAAAATTTTTTGACATCGTTTTTATTTTATTTTATTTTTTAAATATGAAAAAGAGAGAAAATCATAAAAAATAGAATATTAATCAAAAAAAGATGCCGCTTGTTGCATTAATTCCTAAAAATCATGTATTAATTTTAGAAT
>NW_010378636.1:0-307 GCF_000414095.1 Morus notabilis | reverse complement strand
GCCCCCTTGTTTACCTTTTTCCAGAACATGTCACCGAAGCAGACTAGAGGTCGAGAGGTCTCCAAATACAGGGTCAGAGAAGATCCTGAGGATGCCGCGACTTCGAGCACATCTTCGGGTGGAAGTGGGGATTCCTTGCTTCGTCAAGTCAAGGAGTACGTTGAGGCGTCAACCTCAACCTCTCAGAAGGATGTGCTCGTACTCCTCGACGATGAGGGTGTTGACCCGCATGCCGGTTCCCCTGGGGATCGAGGGTATGGGTGTAACACCCTGAAGAATTAATTGAGATTAATTAAGGTAATTGAGA
>NW_010378635.1:0-307 GCF_000414095.1 Morus notabilis | reverse complement strand
CTCTCCCCTCTTTCCACCCCTTGGGATCAATCAACCCATCCAAGTCCGTCTTAAGAAACACCGTCCTTGCGTACTTCTTCCACGGCCTTCCCAAGTAGCTCCTGAAGGCGCCCTTGACGGGGACAAGATCCGCCGCGGGCCTAACGCGCGACGCGTGGATCGAAATCCCCGTGTTCTCGTTAGGGTTGTCCCGCCCTTGAGCGGTGATCATGTTGCCTTGGTGGCTCATTGGTTTTCTTACGAATATGTCGCAGTTTTGGATCACGACCGGGGCGTCGCCGAAGATGAAGTCTACGGTGCCGTAGAT
>NW_010378634.1:0-307 GCF_000414095.1 Morus notabilis | reverse complement strand
TCTACACCTCTTCAAAGGCACGCAACCCTTTTAAAAGTTCCTGAAATGGGAGGAAATACTTAACGCAACGCATCTCAAGTCATTTGCAATATGAAATAAACATGTACATATAAGGTCAAAGGTTTGACTTCTGATATGGGATTTGAAGAGCACAAAACTGATAGCATTTACAGAGAAGAACTCTATCATTTTTATCTACAGCTGCATATTAATAACTAAAAATTTTTAGAACAATGTTATATAGCTATATTCAGCTCTCGAAGACGTTTCCACGGTTAATAAATATCAGGAGCTTAAGCCAAAAAAA
>NW_010378633.1:0-307 GCF_000414095.1 Morus notabilis | reverse complement strand
ATAATTTAACCATATATACGCGCAATAGACATCAACGTGATAGGTATATAATAATGTCAGTACGTCCTCCAACAAAAAATAAGAAATCATATAGTAAGGTGGGTGGTGTTTTCCATGACTGACCATGAGAAGGTTTTGAAAATATTTGCAGAGTGAAGATGCCACAATAATTGAGGTTAAAAAAAAGAAAGAAAAAATCAGTCGCAATATCATGGATGTATTTTTAGCAGCGGCCAGCGGGGACCAATTTTTTATGTGCTGGTATTTTGATTAATCTTCCATTAATTAAACGAATTATAAGGCACGT
>NW_010378632.1:0-307 GCF_000414095.1 Morus notabilis | reverse complement strand
TTTTTTTTTTTTTGCTTTTGAATTTGACCCACTAGAGAAAAGCAGAAATGCACGTGCATGAGAGAACCCCACATCCACATGGGGGTTTAATCATCTCAAAACCCCAGCCCCTACCCCACACCCCCACGAGGAGAGTGATGTTGATGACATCTAGTGGGACCCACCCAAGGTCCGTACAGTAGCAACCATCCGTCCGCTGATCATGACAGTTCATCTGGAAGGAAATCCGTGAGATCTCAGCCTGACCCCTTCCCCACCCTCTCTGCCTAGCTACTATATGATCTCACCCCTTATCCAACACAACACA
>NW_010378631.1:0-307 GCF_000414095.1 Morus notabilis | reverse complement strand
GCTTGATTTACCATTCTTTTCTCTTGTGGCAATTTAACTTCTAGGCCTTTCTTCTTTCCCAGTTTCCTTATGTTTTCTGTTTCGTCCACCCTTTTCTTTAGCTTTTTTTCGCTCCTTTTTCTTTGATTTGGTCTATTTTTCTGTATTTATTTTTATTCACCTGGTAGTTGCTGGACGGATCTATATCTTATTCTAGTCTGTTTATTTTTTTTTCTTGAGTGGGACACAAACTATAACCCGTGTGATGAATATAACATCTTATTCTTATTCTTACGAAATATTAGTCATTTGTTTCTATTTCATGTTT
>NW_010378630.1:0-307 GCF_000414095.1 Morus notabilis | reverse complement strand
TTTTTTTCTTTCTTTCTACAGGTTTAGTAAATCACAATTGGTTACCCTTCACATGGGCAATTGTTTCATGACTAGTTAATTACACTATACGAGTGCGTATATTCAGTGCTGTGGATCATTCAATGCAAGTACCAGAAACAACTTTTTTCTTGTACAGGTAAATTATGTATGCCACTTTCAGAAATATCAGGCAACCGCACAGCCAAAAAGGAGATGAGAAGGTGAGAGGATGTAAAATGGAGAAAGAAATTACTGAAGGTGTACGTTAATGGACTTATATATATAAGATAGCAAAAGTTGGAAGGAG
>NW_010378629.1:0-307 GCF_000414095.1 Morus notabilis | reverse complement strand
GTTCCCTTCATTCTTGTCTAATTCTGAGAACTCACAGACTTCTACCAGCACCCCAGCCCCATCTGGCGACCATGACCGGACCAACGAGCTCATGTTGACCGGGGCGTAGCATAAACTAGGGTCCCCTTTCCAAATAACCCATGTTGGGCCCGCCCGGAATTTCATTAAAAACCTTGCCCAATCCGCCCTCACTTCACCGAGGGTGCGGAGCCACGACACTCCCAAAACCAAGTCCGCTCCACCTAGGTCAAAGGAAAAGAAATCCTCGACCACCAAGTGACCCTGGATCCACACATTCACCCTTCTA
>NW_010378628.1:0-307 GCF_000414095.1 Morus notabilis | reverse complement strand
TTCAGGGTACCACCAGCTGCGAATAAAGGAAGGCGATGTGTCAAATACAGCTTTCAGGACTCGTATGGACACTATGAGTTCCTTGTAATGCCGTTTGGACTGACTAATGCTCCAGCAGCGTTCATGGAATTGATGAACTGAGTATTTAAGGATCATCTGGACAAGTTTGTCATCGTCTTCATAGATGACATTCTGATATACTCTAAGACAAATGAGGAACACGAGGAGCATCTGAAAACTACCCTACAAATATTGAAGGAGAACCAGTTGTGTGCCAAATTTTCAAAGTGTGAATTTTGGCTAGAAA
>NW_010378627.1:0-307 GCF_000414095.1 Morus notabilis | reverse complement strand
TTTTGGGATTTTCTAGGGGGTTTTTAGGTGTTTTTTTGGGGGTTTTTTTTCGGTGTTTTTTTCGGGTTTTTTTCAGGGTTTTTTTGTCAGGGTTCTTTAGGGGGGTTATTTTTTTAGGCTTTTTTTGGTTTTTTTGTTGTGTCTTTTTTGGGGGTTTTTTTTGGGTGGTTTTCGGTGTTTTTTTCGGGTTTTTTTTGGGGGGTTTTTTTTTTGGTTTTTCTTTGCCTGTTTTTTTGTGTTTTTTTTTTGGTAGGTTTCTCGGGGCTTTTTTTTTGGGGCGGGTTTGTTGGGGGATTTTTTTGGGGGC
>NW_010378626.1:0-307 GCF_000414095.1 Morus notabilis | reverse complement strand
TTTTCTTGGGATTAAATGGATTCAAATTTTAAAGTTAAAGATTCCTCTCAAAGTGTAGACCTATACTTTGTTTTTTCTTTAATTAATAAGAATCACGTCATGTTATTAAATTTTTATATTTAAGAATAATACCGATAAAAACGTATTTATTGAAAAATTCACATACACATGTCTATATATATTTTATAGATTTGTCTGGCCAATTCTTATTAATGACCTTGCGGTTCTTGCCTATTAGTATTACAACTGAGATTTAACAGAGGTTTATATGACAATTAAATCCAGTGTGTCCTGCAACTCCACATCC
>NW_010378625.1:0-307 GCF_000414095.1 Morus notabilis | reverse complement strand
CCAGCGGCTCGCAAATCACATCGTTCTTCGACAGCCTGAACGCACAGAAGAACGCTTCGTAATCTGTAAGTGCTACCCAAAAACCCGGCCAGCGTGTCGGGTTTTTGCTTGTCTGCTAAAGTTTTATGATCCGGTGTCGATAGCTTGGGTATGTACATCCTGGAGTTGCTACGAGGTAACTTATGAATCCGATGTTAGCGTTGCGGCAGTACCAGAAGATTGGCGCTCAGGCACAAACCTCTGAAGCGAGCCCTCACCGCCTTGTACAAATGTTGATGGAAGGCGGCCTGGACCGTATTGCTCAGGC
>NW_010378624.1:0-307 GCF_000414095.1 Morus notabilis | reverse complement strand
TATATATATATATATATCGATTATAGGAAAAGAAAGGAAAAAAGAACTACACTAGGTATGCAATATGAATAGCAAGTACCACTTCAAGCAAGATCATGCAGTGACTGAATTGCTGTTTAGAGCACTTTGGATCTCATAAAGGCCATGGAAGAACCACAAATTTTTTTTTGATTGACTTGGAATTTTGAGCAACGTATTTAGACCAAATGGTGTCAACGTTATAAAATATGTGTGGGGTGAAATAAGCCCTCATAATCCTATCTAAAAAGAAGATTAGTGAAGGCGCGCGTTCGGAGAGCAGGAAAAT
>NW_010378623.1:0-307 GCF_000414095.1 Morus notabilis | reverse complement strand
AGTCATAACACTATGAGTCATTTCAGTCATAATATTATGACCGGACGGTCATATCACTATGACTACCTTACGGTCATAATACTATGACCGGCCATTTTGACTCATATTATTGACGACGAGGGAATGAGGGCGCAGGGAAGAGAGAGACCGAGTAGAGAGAGAGGCCAAACTTGATAGAGAGAGAGAGAGCTAAAAATGGGGTGTAGAGAGAGAGAGAATGGGCGTGAGAGAGTTGAGAGTTTCTTTGAGGTGCTTTGGGCGTGAGAGAGTTGAGAGTTTCTTTGAGGTGCTTTTAAATGATAATTTT
>NW_010378622.1:0-307 GCF_000414095.1 Morus notabilis | reverse complement strand
CTATAATCCTCAAACAAAACTAGCTAGCCACCAATAGATAGTAATAATTAGCTGATGAAGAATGGCATTAATAGTAACCAACGTATATCAAGTTAATGATTATATAAGTAGATCCTCAAAGACCGTTTTTTTTTTTTTTTTTTTTTAAAGAATCATTTTGAATGAAAAGTTGAATATACATATATATATACATATGTATGTAGCTGCTAAAATTTGTATGCCTCAAAGCAAGAAAACTTGTAAAATTAACTATAAGTAGTTGATCACGAGCAATTGCTATTTATTTTTTTTATTTTTTTATTTTTTT
>NW_010378621.1:0-307 GCF_000414095.1 Morus notabilis | reverse complement strand
ACCTTCATCGACGAATACAGCTCAGACGTCGATAACATGGCGCGAACATCACCCACCTTAAACCCTTGTTTTGCCATCTGGTAAATATCGAGCTGACTGAGGTGTTCGATCTTTGTTCCAGACAAATATTCTGTCGGCGTTCGGGCTGTCGGATTGGAGAGAGCGTTGAGAGGCGGTTCGGAACCATCTGGTTAACTCCAGTTGGCGAGGTGGAGATCAGGGTAGCTGTTAAGGGACCGCTACGCCACAGAACTGCATGAGGCGCTTCCTTGATTATCACCTTGCAGCAGGTAATCCCAAACAGGAG
>NW_010378620.1:0-307 GCF_000414095.1 Morus notabilis | reverse complement strand
CCGAATTTATGGAATTTATTCACTTCTTTTTCTTTTTGAATTTTGATTTAAAGTCCTTTATCAAATCTACTATTTTGATTTATTTTTTATATGCCACGTATATGTATCTTTGGTTGTTAAAGATATGATTTCCTAAGGATTGAGATTTCCTTTTCGGTTACTTTTGTGTATTTACATGAGACTACACAAATCAATTTTCGTTAATTGCATATCCCGAATATAGTAGCAGAAGGTGCAGTGTGACTGAAGGTGGTATCTATATGCCTCATCTTCTTTTATTATTATTATTATTATTATTATTATTATT
>NW_010378619.1:0-307 GCF_000414095.1 Morus notabilis | reverse complement strand
GTTGGCCGATTTTAGGTATTTGAAAACCTTAAAAACATGTACGTTATATTTCATATTTGTCGAAGTCTAAAGTTAAAATACACTATTTGTCATGTAAGTGACAGTTGAGAAGTGAGAGGGAAAAGATGGTGACAATAAGTTAAATTTTGTTTCCCTATAAAAGTGATTGAGTTGAGTTAAAATTGAACTTGAAATTATAAAAAATAAAAAAATAAAAACCGAATTGAAAGTGCTATTTGAGGGGCTTGGTTCCTTTTTAAGATCACCAACTTCAATTCAAACGTTACATCAAACCGATAGTTTAAGG
>NW_010378618.1:0-307 GCF_000414095.1 Morus notabilis | reverse complement strand
TTCGGCTATGGGTAACTCGAAAATTTATTCGAGTCACCAGCCCTCTCTGGCCTCCTTTCTCAAGTTCACCCTAACCCCTGAATTTGAGTTTAACTCTTGACTTCTGCAGTGTTCTCGCGTGGCCTCCTTTTATTTTTTTTAATTTTTTAATCATATTAAAATGCATTAATTCAAATAATATAAAATAAAAATAAAAAATACATTTTCTATCCACTATTCACAACTCAAGTCTTGGTACAAACACAAATTTAAATAGATTTTCATCTCAAACCATAACTCAAGTATACACAACTAAACACAAACTCAA
>NW_010378617.1:0-307 GCF_000414095.1 Morus notabilis | reverse complement strand
GGAGTTCAAAGACTCTAGGACTATCCTTCAAAAGCTTTAAAAACGTCATGTATAGGTTGGACCTAAAGTCCCGAGCCATCTTTCACATACATGTAAGCTCGTATTTCCTTGCGATCTCCAAAATAGTGAAACTTTGAACTATATCGTGCCAAATTCTCTCTCTGTTATTTTTATTTTCTTCAGATCTCCAATCCTCTATTGTAATTGGCACGTATTCACGAGCAAAGACACCAACAAAGTTCAAAAGCTCATTCCCCACTTTTTCGATGGGGTTGTTTTTCATCAAATTTAACTTCAATTTTTTGTC
>NW_010378616.1:0-307 GCF_000414095.1 Morus notabilis | reverse complement strand
TTTTTTTTTTTTTGTCCCTTGAAATGACATGTCATTTTGGGGCATAAATAAAAACGACAAGTCGTTTATTAAAAGCGGAAACAAATCTAAGGCTTAAAATGACATGTTATTTTTCTTTGACACACTAAAACGACAACTTGTTTCACTCTTCCCTAACCTCCGGCCACTTGCAAAATGACCCGAATAGACCCGAGACTCGACCTGGTCATATCTTGACCTCCGGAACTCCGTTTTCGATGATTCAAAAGGGGTTTTTCTTCAAATTTTTCCCTCTTTTGATCCATAACATCAAAATGACCTAAAACCC